>NC_041059.1:37059489-37137964 GCF_900634775.1 Gouania willdenowi
AGAAAGATTAACCTTTATACTGTAAATTAAAACAGATTATATTTTTCTTACATTGTCACATGCAGTTATGGGCCAATAAAAGTGGTGAAAAAAAGTGTTTTTTTGGATTTCAATAGCGCATCACCCGAGAACCAATGCATATACAGGTAAAAGCCAGTAAATTAGAATATTTAGAAAAACTTGATTTATTTCAGTAATTGCATTCAAAAGGTGTAACATGTACATTATATTTATTCATTGCACACAGACTGATGCATTCAAATGTTTATTTCATTTAATTGTGATGATTTGAAGCGGCAACAAATGAAAATCCAAAATTCCGTGTGTCACAAAATTAGAATATTACTTAAGGCTGATACAAAAAAGGGATTTTTAGAAATGTTGGCCAACTGAAAAGTATGAAAATGAAAAATATGAGCATGTACAATACTCAATACTTGGTTGGAGCTCCTTTTGCCTCAATTACTGCGTTAATGCGGCGTGGCATGGAGTCCATGAGTTTCTGGCACTGCTCGGGTGTTATGAGAGACCAGGTTGCCCTGATAGTGGCCTTCAACTCTTCTGCGTTTTTGGGTCTGGCATTCTGCATCTTCCTTTTCACAATACCCCACAGATTTTCTATGGGGCTAAGGTCAGGGGAGTTGGCTGGCCAATTTAGAACAGAAATACCATGGTCCGTAAACCAGGCACGGGTAGATTTTGCGCTGTGTGCAGGCGCCAAGTCCTGTTGGAACTTGAAATCCCCATCTCCATAGAGCAGGTCAGCAGCAGGAAGCATGAAGTGCTCTAAAACTTGCTGGTATACGGCTGCGTTGACCCTGGATCTCAGGAAACAGAGTGGACCGACACCAGCAGATGACATGGCACCCCAAACCATCACTGATGGTGGAAACTTTACACTAGACTTCAGGCAACGTGGATCCTGTGCCTCTCCTGTCCTCCTCCAGTCCTCCTCCAGACTCTGGGACCTCGATTTCCAAAGGAAATGCAAAATTTGCTTTCGTCAGAAAACATGACTTTGGACCACTCAGCAGCAGTCCAGCTCTTTTTTTCCTTAGCCCAGGTGAGACGCTTTTCGCGCTGTTTCTTGGTCAACAGTGGCTTCCTGCTGCTGACCTGCTCTATGGAGATGGGGATTTCAAGTTCCAACAGGACTTGGCGCCTGCACACAGCGCAAAATCTACCCGTGCCTGGTTTACGGACCATGGTATTTCTGTTCTAAATTGGCCAGCCAACTCCCCTGACCTTAGCCCCATAGAAAATCTGTGGGGTATTGTGAAAAGGAAGATGCAGAATGCCAGACCCAAAAACGCAGAAGAGTTGAAGGCCACTATCAGGGCAACCTGGGCTCTCATAACACCCGAGCAGTGCCAGAAACTCATGGACTCCATGCCACGCCGCATTAACGCAGTAATTGAGGCAAAAGGAGCTCCAACCAAGTATTGAGTATTGTACATGCTCATATTTTTCATTTTCATACTTTTCAGTTGGCCAACATTTCTAAAAATCCCTTTTTTGTATCAGCCTTAAGTAATATTCTAATTTTGTGACACACGGAATTTTGGATTTTCATTTGTTGCCGCTTCAAATCATCAAAATTAAATGAAATAAACATTTGAATGCATCAGTCTGTGTGCAATGAATAAATATAATGTACAAGTTACACCTTTTGAATGCAATTACTGAAATAAATCAAGTTTTTCTAAATATTCTAATTTACTGGCTTTTACCTGTATGTGACTAATCATTAGTGATGTGAACAGTCTATGTACATAGCTCTATGCTGATTAAATTACAGGGAGCTGAGACATATGTAAAGTAGTTTACTGAAGGCACAAACATGTTCCAGACACAAACCCACACTTTTTTCCAATTTTGAGGAGCTGTCATGTCCACCAGATAGAATGTATAGCAGATATTTTTATATATTATAATAGAGTAAATGGAGCTGTATTAGTGTACCACAGTTTACATTACATTACATTACAAGCAATAATCTACACATACCCCCCCCCCCTTCACTAAATTGTCCATATGTCCAAGAATATTTTAAAAAGTTTTTTTTAGATCAAAGTGCGTTGGGCCTTTAGTTTTCAATGACGTGGAATGACCCAATACTGATTCTGGACCAGTATCAAAAACAGAATATCTCTGATCTTTGATGAAATTAAAAAAATATATATCTTGGTTCATAACTGACTGATCTTTATGAAATTTAACTCAGTATTTCCACAGATGATCAGGATTGAACATTTTATGTGTCCATACATTGTGTCCTACTGTATGGTTATTATTGGGCTATAAATGTGTTCTAAGTCTTTAAAGCATTTTAGTTCATGGGCCAAATACAGACCAGAGTCACAGGTTTTATGCAGGAAAAACAGCAATTTCAACATTAATGTGCTCTAGTTTGCACTACCAGGGATAAGTTACGTATCTATATATATATACACACAATATACCATCTGCCAGCGTGGGTCCTTGGGCAAGATCCTTCACGCTACTGCCTACCTCATACAATGATGAGAGACAATGAAATGAATGACACGCTGGCTCAGACGTCGCCCGGCCAAACAAGGTCTGCATCAGGTGCTGGGGAACCAGAGCACCTTGATGAAAAATGGGCTACTGGAACAAGACTGAAATGGGCAAGGTGCGAAAATGGGGCTCTGTTGGAATGCTACTACTCCAGTAACCCTAGTCAGAAGGGCTACATGCATAGGATGTGGGAGAAATAGTTATTACGAAACCCACAGTCCAAACTCATGGCAAAACACCTAGTAACTCAGTGTTCCAACATCCACAAAAGGCAACTGCTATCACAACTTGAGATTGACGAGGTACAACACCAATGCTATGGCAAGGTGGAGCCATGCGGCCAGGTCAGAGCGGAGTTAGCACCAACCCCCCCTCCAGAGATTGGGAACGAAACCGCAATCACGCTGAACAAGGCAGCGACTGACCTGAAAATGAAGATCATGGCAAAAATGTCCAGCAGGCAACCACGAAGCTAACTACAGAGGCTAAGTGAAGTACCACCAGAAAGTGAATGCAGCTCTGAGAGCAATATCTACATCAACCATCACTGAAACCAATGAGCTGATATACTCCACAGCAGCAGTGATCCTAGAGACACTTGGCTATCGTAAGAGCAACCATGAGATGAAGTACCCACCATGGAAAAGAAGGCTGGAGGCTAACATCAAGGCAGCGTGGAGAGAAGTGAGTCAATTGACAGAGGCCCTGAAAGGTGCAATGAAAAAGCAAGTACCCAAAAGGTACAGCCAGATGCCCATACCTGAAGCATTGGAAACTGCCAAACAAATGCTCCAAGCCTTGGCCAGCCGCCTAAAGAGATACATGAGAGACAATGAAGCCAGACGAATAAATCGTCTGTTCGCAACTCAACCAGTGAAAGTGTACGCTCAGTGGCAGGGGAGCAATAGCAGAGCAGACCCACCAAGGCTGGATACTGAACAGTACTGAAAAGGCATATGGGAGAAGGAGGCAACACACAATAGTGAGAGAAGACCACAACAACCGCCCTGAACAGAATCCAGTCATCGTCACAGTGGCAGACATCCAAGAAAGAGTCTCAGGTATGAAAACCTGGAAAGCACCAGGCCCTGCCTACCTCATATAATGATACACGCCTACTGGCTAAAGAAACTCATGGCACTCCATGAGCGCTTGGCAGCATAAATGAACCAGCTGCTGAGAGATGGGAATCACCCTGAATGGTTAACCAAAGGACACAATCCTGATCCTGAAGGATCCCTCAAAGGGTACAGCCGCATCCAACTATCGGCCAATAACCTGCCTCTCCACAACATGGAAGCTCATGTCTGGCATCATAGCGGCTATATTATTCCAGTATTTCCATTCAAAAAGTGAAACATGTATATTATATTCATTCATTTCACACAGACTGATATAATTCAAATGTTTATTTCTTTTAATTTAATTGATTACAACTGACAAATAATGAAAACCCCAAATTCAGTATGTCGGAAAATTAGAATATTCCTTAAGAACGATCCAAAAAAAAGATTTCTAGAAATGTTAGCCAACTGAAAAGTATGAACATGAAAAGTATGAGCATGTACAGTATGAACATGTACACAAAGTACACAATAATCCATAGATTTGTTATGGGGTTAAGGTCAGGTGAATTTATTGGTCAATCAAGAACAGGGATACAATGGTCCTTAAACCAGGTACTGGTAGTTTTGGCACCGTGTGCAGGTGCCAAGTCCTGTTGGATAATGAAATCTGCATCTCCATAAAGTTGGTCAGCAGCAGGAAGTATGAAGTTCTTATCATATCTGGTCATATCTCGCCTGGGGTGGGAGGGACCAAGACTGACTATTTGTTCATTTTCCTCTTTCTCTCTCTCTCTCTCTCTCTCTCTCTCTCTCTAAGCACCCCCTGTAGTGCCATCACGTACACGTACCCCCATTTGAGAAGCACTGCTCTAAAGGGCCAGATTTGGCCCTCATACTGTAAAGTGTGAATAATCCAGAGATAAGTGAGGTCATGTGCTGCTCACTTTGAATGTGGAATAAAGTGAGAGTATGTGAAGAAAAGCCACAGATTGTGAGAGAGCAGCAGTGAGTGACATACAGTGAGGTTTGTGGTCAGGGTTTGTGCCTCTACAGCACAAAAACAAGCTTTGTATCTGCTTTGAAACCTTCAAACCACAGGAAATCATTCCAGCTTGATGTTTTCTCATAAGTGTTGCCACATGCAGAGAGATAAAAATACACCACGCTACCTCATCCTGATGTTTCCTGGTAGATCAGCAGGACAAACTCTATAGGATCATCTGCTATGTCTAGTGCAGAAGTGGGCAACTGGTGGCCCTCAGTCTAATTTTGTGTGGCCACTCAAAATAAATGCACAAAATGACTCTGAAAACACCCAAAATGACAGAAATATACAACAAAAAGGAAAACAGCAATACACTAAAATGACTCATAACACACAAAACAACAAAAAATATGCTAATTGTCACAAAACCGTGACGCACAAAACAGAAAAAGTACATGAAATACACAAAACACCAACAAAGTGCATATAATGACAACAAAAATGATAGAAGAACCCACAAAACCACAACAAAAATTCACAAACGACAACAAAAAGACAGAAAAACACATTAAAGTCACATAAAATTACAAAAAATTCCATAAAACACACAAAACAATAAAAATACATAAAACGTACAAAAATTAGAGGAAAACCCCATAAAATCACAACAAAAATTCACAAATGACAAAAAATTAAAGAAAAACACATTAAAGTCACATCAAATCACAACAAAAATTACATTAAACATAAAAAACAACAAAAATAACAAAACACCTTTTGTTCTGTCCTGTATCAATGTTCATTAGCTCAGGGGTTCCCAACTTTGGGGTAAGAACCCCATTTGGGGTCGTGAGACACTGGGAGAGGGTCGCCAGATGTCTTCAAAAAACTAAGAATTTATTTTTCAACAATTTGAGCCCACTTTTGCTTTTTTTTTTTTTTTACCCATTATTCTACAACTACACCAAACTTTCCATATTTTAACCTATTTTCATCACTTTTTCTTGCCATAATTTTGCTCTTTTTAATACATTTTTGCTACATTACTCTTATTTCTGACACTTCTACATCACATTTCAATGCATTTTCTGCACATTTTTTTTTTCACCTTCAAGACATTTTCAGTACTAGTTTCATTTCCACCACTTTTCCACAAATGTCACATATGTTGACACATTATTAACTTTCAATCTCTTTTCAACATATTTTATGATTATTTGACCAATTTAACCACATTCACAATTTGCCATGCCCATTATTCTTCAGTTTAAGCTAATTATTCATACTTTTTTTTTTTTTTTTTTATACCACTTTTAAAATAATTTTGACACTTTGAATCCTTTTTCTGTCCATTTTTGGTCACTTTAATTTGCAACTTTTAACCAATTTTGGTGGTTTTTAAAAATCCCATTTTACTAACCTTTTTGATCATTTTTGGTCACTTTTAAGCTAATTTTATTTCTAATTAAAAACGGATATTAATCAGATAAATAAATAAATAAATATGGTTATCACAGATTCATAGAACAATGGACCATCATTTTACTGACTTTATGGATGGACCCCAAAAATCTCTCCCCTTTATTCCCCTTATAGATGGTCCTGTCTCCACATGACTGTTCCTCAATGTTCATGTCTGTGTTCACCCACCTTCAGCTACATTGGGGGTCTCCAGTCTCTGGAACATTTATTTTGGGGGTCGAGCACAACTAGTCCAAAGGAACCCGAACAGTTCAACAAAAACAAGTTCACCCCCAAAACCAAGGGTTCCAACGTCAACACACGGGGGTTGTTTCACAATGGAACAGAACATTAGTGGGTGGGTGGGTGGGTGGGTGGGTACAGTATGCTGTGTGTTTGAAATACATTATACACTTATTTAGCTTCCAAAGGATTATTTGTTTTAACACTAAAAACCTAATTTACCAATGTAATCTAAATGTTAAGTATAAACTGTTCTTTATGTGTAAACAACACAGACCAATAGGAAATATATTTCAGTTTATTAATATTATTTATTTAAACAACTTTCTTTTGTATGTTTCTCTTCTCATTGACTTTATAGATCGTGATCCACGCGCTCAGATGTTGTTAATATATTGTAGCCTATTTCACAATGTTCACTGCTTATTATATAAAACCATTTTAAACTCATTAAAAACAATGAAAATACTGAGGGCTTGAAAGACAAATAATAAACATATTTCTTACAAACGGTCAATGGTGTTTAATTAATTTTTCTATTTTGCAGTTTAGAACTTATCGCCTCTTTTTCTCATTGTTTTCTGTAATTTTTTTAAAAGCTGATGTTTAAAATTGTAATAAATAAAACATGGTTCTCAAAATAACAGCTGGCTCTAAATGTCCCAGTCACAATACATGATGAATACATAAATACATAAATACATTGTCAGCACTGATGTACAGTTACTAATCGCTCTCCTGTCACTGATTCTTTGAGGGTTTAGATTTTCTGACCCAATATAGTAGCTCTATAAAAATGTTGTTTTATTATTGGATTCTTTGTTTATTACATTATAATTCTATATATTACATTAGATACATTTTATCAGTTTAATTTCATAAATTACATTATATATATTTCATTAGAGTATAATTGTATATATTACAGTAGACATTTTATCAGAGAATAATTGTTGTAGTAATTTTTGTAGTTTGAATTCATAAATTACATTAGATATATTTCATTATAAAAAATGCAAATATTACAGTAGATGTATTTATTAGAGTATAATCGTATACATTACAATAGATATATTTTATTAGTTTATTTTTATTAATTACATTAGATATATTAGATTATAATGTAATAAATGACATTGTATTTTATTATAACATAAACTCAAATATTAGAGTTTAATCTTATATATATTTTATTAAAGTATAATCTTATTTATTCCTTTATATTTGATCATAGTATAATTGTAAACGGTTGGGTTTAGTTAATTGTTGGGTTTAGTTAATATTGGGGTTTAGTTAATTTGGTTTAGTTAATTGTTGGGGTTTAGTTAATTTTTGGGTTTAGTTAATTTGGTTTAGTTAATTGTTGGGGTTTAGTTCATTGTTGGGGTTTAGTTAATTTTTGGGTTTAGTTAATTTGGTTTAGTTAATTGTTGGGGGTTTAGTTAATTGTTGGGGTTTAGTTAATTTTTGGGTTTAGTTAATTTGGTTTAGTTAATTGTTGGGGTTTAGTTAATTTTTGGGTTTAGTTAATTTGGTTTAGTTAATTGTTGGGGTTTAGTTCATTGTTGGGGTTTAGTTAATTATTGGGGTTTACTTTATTGTTTGGGTTTAGTTAATTGTTTATTTTAGTTAATTGTTGGGTTTCGTTGATTGTTTAGTTTAGTTAATTGTTGGGGTTTAGTTAATTATTTGGGTTTCGTTAAATGTTGGGGTTTAGTTCATTGTTGGGTTTAGTTATTGTTTTGTTTAGTTAATTGTTGGGGGTTTAGTTAATTGTTGGGTTTAGTTAATTTAGTTTAGTTTATTGTTGGGTTTAGTAAATTATTTGGGTTTAGTTAATTGTTGGGTTTAGTTAATTGTTGGGTTTAGTTAATTGTTGGGTTTAGTTAATTGTTGGGGTTTAGTTTATTGTTGGGGTTTAGTTTATTGTTGGGGTTTAGTTAATTGTTGGGTTTCGTTAAATGTTGGGGTTTAGTTCATTGTTGGGTTTAGTTAATTGTTTTGTTTAGTTAATTGTTGGGGGTTTAGTTAATTGTTGGGTTTAGTTAATTTAGTTTAGTTTATTGTTGGGTTTAGTAAATTATTTGGGTTTAGTTAATTGTTGGGTTTAGTTAATTGTTGGGGTTTAGTTAATTGTTGGGGTTTAGTTAATTGTTTTGGTTTAGCTAATTATTGGGGTTTAGTTTATTGTTGGGGTTTAGTTAATTGTTGGGTTTAGTTAATTGTTGGGATTAGTTAATTGTTGGGGGTTTAGTTAATTGTTGGTGTTTAGTTAATTATTTGGGTTTAGTTAATTGTTTAGTTTAGTTAATTGTTGGGTTTAGTAAATTATTTAGGTTTAGTTAATTGTTGGGTTAAGTTAATTGTTGGGTTTAGTTAATTGTTGGGGGTTTAGTTAATTGTTGGGTTTGGTTAATTATTGGGGTTTAGTTAATTGTTTGGGTTTTGTTAATTATTGGGGTTTAGTTAGTTGTTGGGTTTAGTTAATTGTTGGGTTTAGTTAATTATTTGGATTTTGTTAATTGTTTGGTTTAGTTAATTGTTGGGTTTAGTTAATTATTGGGGTTTAGTTAATTGTTGGGTTTAGTTCATTGTTGGGTTTAGTTAATTGTTGGGTTTAGTAAATTGTTGGGTTTAGTTAATTATTGGGGTTTAGTTAATTGTTTGGGTTTTGTTAATTATTGGGGTTTAGTTCATTGTTGGGTTCTGTTAGTTGTTGGGTTTAGTTAATTGTTGTGTTTTGTTAATTCTTGGGTTTAGTTAATTATTGAGGTTTAGTTAGTTGTTTGGGTTTTGTTAATTATTGGGGTTTAGTTCATTGTTGGGTTTAGTTAGTTGTTAGGTTTAGTTAGTTGTTGGGTTTAGTTAATTATTTGGGTTTAGTAAATTGTTTAGTTTAGTTAATTGTTGGGTTTAGTTAATTGTTGGGTTTCGTTAATTGTTTAGTTTAGTTAATTGTTGGGGTTTAGTTGATTGTTGGGGTTTAGTTAATTGTTGGGTTTAGTTAATTGTTTAGTTTAGTTAATTGTTGGGTTTAGTAAATTATTTAGGTTTAGTTAATTGTTGGGTTAAGTTAATTGTTGGGTTTAGTTAATTATTGGGGTTTAGTTAATTGTTGGGTTTAGTAAATTATTGGGGTTTAGTTAATTGTTTGGGTTTTGTTAATTATTGGGGTTTAGTTAGTTGTTGGGTTTAGTTAATTGTTGGGTTTAGTTAATTATTTGGATTTTGTTAATTGTTTGGTTTAGTTAATTGTTGGGTTTAGTTAGTTGTTGGGTTTAGTTAATTGTTGGGTTTAGTTCATTGTTGGCTTTAGTTATTTGTTTGGGTTTTGTTAATTATTGGGGTTTAGTTCATTGTTGGGTTTAGTTAGTTGTTGGGTTTAGTTAATTGTTGGGTTTAGTAAATTGTTGGGTTTAGTTAATTATTGGGGTTTAGTTAATTGTTTGGGTTTTGTTAATTATTGGGGTTTAGTTCATTGTTGGGTTCTGTTAGTTGTTGGGTTTAGTTAGTTGTTGGGTTTAGTTAATTGTTGTGTTTTGTTAATTCTTGGGTTTAGTTAATTATTGGGGTTTAGTTAGTTGTTTGGGTTTTGTTAATTATTGGGGTTTAGTTCATTGTTGGGTTTAGTTAGTTGTTAGGTTTAGTTAGTTGTTGGGTTTAGTAAATTGTTTAGTTTAGTTAGTTGTTGGGTTTAGTTAATTGTTGGGTTTAGTTAATTATTGAGGTTTAGTTAATTGTTGGGTTTAGTTAATTGTTGGGTTTAGTTAATTGTTGGGTTTAGTTAATTGTTGGGTTTAGTTCATTGTTTCGTTTAGTTAATTGTTTAGTTTAGTTTATTGTTGGGGTTTAGTTAAATGTTGGGGTTTAGTTAATTATTTGGGTTTAGTTCATTGTTGGGGTTTAGTTCATCATTGGGTTTAGTTAATTGTTGGGTTTAGTTAATTGTTGGGTTTAGTTAATTGTTGGGTTTAGTTAATTATTGGGTTTAGTTAATTATTGGGGTTTAGTTAATTGTTTGGGTTTTTTTATTATTGGGGTTTAGTTCATTGTTGGGTTTAGTTAGTTGTTGGGGGTAGTTAATTGTTGGGTTTAGTTAATTGTTGGGTTTAGTTAATTCTTGGATTTAGTTAATTATTGGGGTTTAGTTAATTGTTTGGGTTTTGTTAATTATTGGGGTTTAGTTCATTGTTGGGTTTAGTTAGTTGTTGGGTTTAGTTAATTGTTTAGTTTAGTTAATCGTTGGGGTTTAGTTAATTGTTGGGTTTAGTTAGTTGTTGGGTTTAGTTATTGTTGGGTTTAGTTAATTGTTGGGTTTAGTTAATTGTTGGGTCTAGTTAGTTGTTGGGTTTAGTTAGTTGTTAGGTTTAGTTAATTGTTGGGTTTAGTTAATTGTTGGGTCTAGTTAATTATTGGGGTTTAGTTAATTGTTGGGTTTTGTTAATTGTTTAGTTTAGTTAATTGTTTAGTTTAGTTAATTGTTGGGGTTTAGCTAGTTGTTGGGTTTAGTTAATATTGGGGTTTAGTTAATTGTTGGGTTTAGTTAATTGTTGGGTTTAGTTAATTATTTGGGTTTAGTTCATTGTTGGGTTTAGTTAATGGTTGGGTCTAGTTAATTTTGGGGTTTAGTTAATTGTTGGGTTTCGTTAATTGTTGGGTTTAGTTAGTTGTTGGGTTTAGTTTATTGTTGGGTTTAGTTAATTGTTTAGTTTAGTTAATCGTTGGGGTTTAGTTAATTATTGGGTTTAGTTAATTGTTGGGTTTAGTTAGTTGTTGGGGTTTAGTTAATTGTTGGGTTTAGTTAATTGTTGGGTTTAGTTAGTTGTTGGGTTTAGTTAATTGTTGGGTTTAGTTAGTTGTTGGGTTTAGTTAGTTGTTGGGTTTAGTTAGTTGTTGGGTCTAGTTAATTATTGGGGTTTAGTTAATTGTTGGGTTTAGTTAATTGTTTAGTTTAGTTAATTGTTTAGTTTAGTTAATTGTTGTGGTTTAGTTAATTGTTGGGTTTAGTTATTTGTTGGGTTTAGTTAATTGTTGGTTTTAGTTAATTGTTGGGTTTAGTTATTGTTGGGTTTAGTTAGTTGTTGGGTTTAGTTAGTTGTTGGGTTTAGTTCATTGTTGGGTTTAGTTAATTGTTGGGGTTTAGTTAATTGTTTAGTTTAGTTAATTGTTGGGTTTAGTTAATTGTTTAGTTTAGTTAATTGTTAGGGTTTAGCTAGTTGTTGGGTTTAGTTAATATTGGGGTTTTGTTAGTTATTGGGGTTTAGTTAGTTGTTGGGTTTAGTTAGTTGTTGGGTTTAGTTAATTGTTGGGTCTAGTTAATTATTGGGGTTTAGTTAATTGTTGGGTTTAGTTAATTGTTTAGTTTAGTTAATTGTTTAATTTAGTTAATTGTTGGGGTTTAGTTAGTTGTTGGGTTTAGTTAATATTGGGGTTTAGTTGATTGTTGGGTTAAGTTAATTGTTGGGTTTAGTTAATTGTTGGGTTTAGTTCATTGTTGGGTTTAGTTAATTGTTTAGTTTAGTTAATCGTTGGGGTTTAGTTAATTGTTGGGTTTAGTTAATTGTTTAGTTTAGTTAATCGTTGGGGTTTAGTTAATTGTTGGGTTTAGTTAATTGTTTAGTTTAGTTAATCGTTGGGGTTTAGTTAATTGTTGGGTTTAGTTAGTTGTTGGGTTTAGTTACTTGTTGGGTTTAGTTAATTGTTTAGTTTAGGTTATTGTTGGGGTTTAGTTACTTGTTGGGTTTAGTTACTTGTTGGGTTTAGTTACTTGTTGGGTTTAGTTAATTGTTTAGTTTAGGTTATTGTTGGGGTTTAGTTAGTTGTTGGGTTTAGTTACTTGTTGGGTTTAGTTAATTGTTTAGTTTAGGTTATTGTTGGGGTTTAGTTAGTTGTTGGGTTTAGTTAATCCTCCTCAGGCCAGAGGTGAACTTTCCTTCAGCCAATCACCGCTTGGCCTGCCGTACGCCTAGCCAATAGACTCGTGAGCAGGGTTTATGGGCGTTTAATTGGAGGAGGTGAATCCGTGGTGGGCGGGCCCTGATGAAAGGACATCGATGTTGTCCAGAAGGTGGTGGTGGATAGAGACAGACGGTGGTCACTGCGGGGGGCTGAGGACCTCACACTAACCACCTACCCCACTTCTGACCTCGGATCCCGGTCACGTCCTTCACTCTGTGTGTGTGTGTGTGATCCAGGACCAGGGTACCTTTACTCTGCACCTCACGGTGGATAAATAGGACTTATTATTAGGATTAAACCTCCTCCATCCATCGGCGGGAACAGCTGGAGGCATGAGGGAAGCTTCAGGCTCCGGGTAGGAGGGCCGGGGGCCGAGCTCGGACCGTCTCACCGCGGGTAGCGGCCGCTGTGAGGGGGGCAGCATGAAGGAGAAGTCGAAGAACGCGGCCCGGACACGGCGGGAGAAGGAGAACAGTGAGTTCTACGAGCTGGCCAAGCTGCTGCCGCTTCCCTCCGCCATCACCTCCCAGCTGGACAAGGCGTCCATCATCAGGCTGACCAGCAGCTACCTGAAGATGAGGCTCGTGTTTCCGGAAGGTAGAACACTAATACTAACACTATATTACGTTATACATAACTAACTGTACTACATTACGATATACACTATATTAAACATAACATTATAATACACTATACTATACACTACATTACACTTTACTATACACTATATTACACTATACTATACACTATATTACACTATACTATACACTATATTACACTATACTATACACTATATTACACTATACTATACACTATATTACACTATACTATACACTATATTACACTATACTATACACTATATTACACTATACTATACACTACATTACACTATACTATACACTATATTACACGATATACTAGGGCTGCACAATGATGGTCAAAATATTCTTCTCGATAATTTTTTTAATCAATATTGTAATCACAATTTAAATCATAATTATTTATGAAGGTAGGAGAACATTCGTGTTTTTATTACGCTACTTTTAAACAAACAATATGTGTACAGTTTACAGTGCAAAATAAAACTTTCAATAAATGAAAACAAAAAAAACACCCTAGAATTTAAAACGTTCCAAAGACTAACAGAATAAATACATTATTACAGAGTGCAGAGCCCACATTATAAATGTAAATATTTATTCGTTTCAACCAGAATCGTGATCATGATTAAAGTTTGATGAATCATGCAGCACTAATATACTACACTACACAGCAGGCCCAACAGCACACCGTAAACATTTCTGGAACATAA
Organism: Gouania willdenowi; assembly: GCF_900634775.1. Taxonomy (NCBI): domain Eukaryota; kingdom Metazoa; phylum Chordata; class Actinopteri; order Blenniiformes; family Gobiesocidae; genus Gouania; species Gouania willdenowi. The sequence goes on from NC_041059.1 coordinate 37,073,054, forward strand.
ATTACATTTAAAAATACATGCTTTTTATTCCACATTTCTGTTGAAAAAATCATATTTAAATTAAACAGCAGTTGTTTATTCTTCCTTTATTTTATTCCTAACTGAGAATTAAACTATGGAAATGTATTTGTATAGTGTATTTCATACACAATGTGATTCAATGTGATTTACATGATAAAAAAGTGCAACAGAAAATATTTAACAATTTAAAAATAATTAAAGAACATTAAAATCAGCAGTACAAACATTAAATCAACAATAATATAATATTAAAATCTCCCTCTGTCATGCGTAGTAAAGAAATAAAAAGCTTTTAATTTGACAAAATAAGATAAAAAAGAAGGCCTTTGAAACTGAAACAAGAATAAAACAACCTAAAGAAAAGTGAAAGTATGTTATTATTTATGTATATTTAGACGTGTTTGTCTTCAGTTTGTATGTTTATGAGAGGTTAACATGTTACACATACACACCTTTGACTTTGCTTTTCAACACTCTGCAAAGCACGGCCTACATACACAGACATCATACATACAGCCTCTATACATTCAATATTTATTCTATTTATTTATTTTTGAACGAATGACTAAAACATTTATGAAAATGAATAAACAAATCTGAACAGAAATAAGTGAAAAAGTCACATTTTAATATAAAACACCTTTGACTAGAAGAAGCTTGTCAAACCCCCATTCTACACCATTAACAGATGCAAAACCCAATAAAAAAAAAAAAACAGTAAATGTAATAAATGATGGTGTTTGTCAGATTTTAGGGAACATTATTACATTTATAAACCCATGCAGCGTGTTTATTTACTCAGGATTAAATTCAGTTTTTAAAGCAAATGCTGAGATCTTTTTTTTCTTTGTTCTTTGCATCAATTTTATTCCTTTAAAAAACTATGTATATATATATACATATGTATATATTTTATTATTTTTTACGAGTGTTAAAATATTGAAGTATTTACAGCTTTATGTGCAAAACGCATTTCTGCTGAGTTTTGGTTTGTCACATCTGTTTCAGAATTACAGTTTGTCTGCAAATAATGAATAACTATACTCATGCTTTCTAATAAAATCCTCTTCATGTGGATGAGCATTCTCTCAGGCTTTATTCCTGCATGTGTGTGTGTTAATGTGGGGGTACTTGTCAGGGGGGCCCCTGGGTGGCCCCTCCAGCAGCAGATTAGTCAGTGATGAGGTTCTATTCTGCGTGACTGCTGCAAAGCCACAGATATTAGTATGAGCTCCACGTGTGATGATGCTCCAACATATGGAGCTGCTGCTGCATTTACTCACATCCATTACATCTGCACAATAAATAAAATATATAAATACAATAATCACACAACCCTGGTGATGTCTATATTTACTGACAAAAATCCTTGAGTTTATTTGTCCTGAAACGTGTTGGACTCGATATGTTACATATATAATATACAGTGCAATGCGTTATTATGATTTATTTTACATTAAAAAAGGAGCTGCAGTGACAGTTGATGTGAGCAACGCATGCGCTGAATCCATCATGTTTTACACGAGCTCTGAAACACACACACACACACACACACACACACACACACACACACACACACACACACACACACACACACACACTTAATAAAAACAACTTGTTTTATTCCCGTCCTTTAGCGCTGGGCACGTTCTCGTTCAATTCTCCGCTCGCGCTTCTCCTTTTTTTTGTGACACGGCTGGAGTTTAATTAGAATAATTATTGTTATAAAACAATGATCATTGTAATTTATCTCACACATTTATTTACATCACCACACAGTGATATTAACAGAACATGTAAAATTATAGGGGTTAATAATTTCCGTTGTTTCTATTATTATTATTATTATTATTATTATTATTATTATTATTATTATTATTATTATTATTATAAAATGAATACACAGGCCTAATGTGCGCAGGAACGGCAGATTTATTGTAATTGTTAGATGACAGTTTTCCGACCATTATAATGAAGAAGAATAAAATAAGTCGTCCGTTTATTTAAAAGCCTTTTTAAATTATCAGATATAGTCGCTAATTATTTAAATGAAATGAGTGAAATGTTTGTGAGGTGAGTGTTTCCTGTATTTAATAATGAACAGACCACAGTCCTAATAAACCACTTTATTTCAGTGTTTTTCCAACATTTACACAATGATAGAAACACTCTAATCACATTATTTATACAAACTTTAAATGTTCCATAAACACTCGTTTCGTTTAAGCTCATATTTAACGCAATATATTATAATGACTTGTCTTTTGGACGTTTTATTAACTTGGCTCGGATCGAATCACTTTCATTGGCTTTTCACTTAAATGTTAAAATTAGCGGAAGGATATATTAGTCCCGGTGTTTATTATGTTATATTCAGTTATCTGGCGGAAGGATATATTAGTCCCGGTGTTTATTATGTTATATTCAGTTATCTGGCGGAAGGATATATTAGTCCCGGTGTTTATTATGTTATATTCAGTTATCTGGCGGAAGGATATATTAGTCCCGGTGTTTATTATGTTATATTCAGTTATCTGGCGGAAGGATATATTAGTCCCGGTGTTTATTATGTTATATTCTCAGTGATCAGATTAATAACCGGCTGCTGTTTAAAGGGTTAAAGCTGTAAATGAGACTCAGACCCGCGTGCTTTGTCGCACGTTTTCTTTATTGATCCATAATTATCTTTGATAGTTCGGTACTTGGCTGTTGTTTTGTTCCTATTATTAAACACTTCGTTTTCTACGGATCGATCACAGCTTTGATGTTAAAATTACCTTCAGAGCTCGAGCCGCGTGGAGAGAACTGTTCACTGTTATATTAAAATTATGAAATATTACATGACAATATGACATGTATAGTGTTAAAATATGAAATATATAGAATATAGTGTGAAATATATGAAATATACAGTGTTAAATATATTAAATATGTAGTGTTAAATATATGAAATACTTAGTGTTAAATATATAAAATATATAGTGTGAAATATATGAAATATACAGTGTTAAATATATTAAATATGTAGTGTTAAATATATGAAATACATAGTGTTAAATATATTTAATATGTAGTGTTAAATATATGAAATATATAGTGTTAAATATATAAAATATATAGTGTGAAATATATGAAATATACAGTGTTAAATATATTAAATATGTAGTGTTAAATATATGAAATATACAGTGTTAAATATATTAAATATGTAGTGTTAAATATATGAAATATACAGTATTAAATATATTAAATATGTAGTGTTAAATATATGAAATACATAGTGTTAAATATATTAAATATGTAGTGTTAAATATATGAAATACATAGTGTTAAATATATTAAATATGTAGTGTTAAATATATGAAATATATAGTGTTAAATATATAAAATATATAGTGTGAAATGTATGAAATATAAAATGTTGAATATATGAAATTAAATATATTAAATATGAAGTAGTAAATATATAACATATATAATGTAGAATATAAGAAATGTGGATAATGTTAAATATATGAAATATTTAATGTTAAACATGAAATATGAAGTGATAAATACATAAAATATATTGTTAAATGTATGAAATATAGAGTGTTAATATACGCACTGAGAAAAGCCTGGATCAGCCTCAGAGATTAGTCTGCATTTACAGATATATATTGTATCAATAAAGAACATCATATTTCATAAAATGGGCATCGGGCAAAATTTGCTCAAATATTATGATGAAAACAGAAATAGAAAAACTATTTTTATACATGAATGTAATAGGTTTTTGGTTTTTTTTTTTGGATTATAATAGGGTAAAAAATAACTTTGAATAGATGTAGTTATTTTAAGTATTATTTTTCCCAAACAGCAGCGGTGGCCTCGCACCATAAGATATTTAGACACTTTTTTTACATTTAATTAACTGTCTTTTACTTAATTATGTATGTTTTGTTTTTCATTTCTTTCTTTATTTATTTGTGTTTCTTCTTTTCATTTGTAGTATTTCTCGAGACTTTGCTGTGACTAAGGAATTTCTCCCTGGGATGAGTCAGTGTATTTCTAATTCTGAAATTACTGATTAGTAATGTTTTTATTTTTGAAAATTCAAATTAAGCACATGTATACTAAGGTACTACATGGGTGCTGTCTCTCTTTTTTCTTTTTTCACTTTATTTTATTTTTTTTTTTACCTTTTTATGCATTTAAACCTTTTTTAACCGACAGAAATGCAATTGAACATCATTGATCGATCATATTTATAAATATATATATTTAGACAAGGCAAATTTATTTGGAAAGTGCATTTCCTACACAAGGCAATTCAATGTGTTTAACATGATTAAAAGTGCAACAGAAAACACTAAACAATTTAAAAGTTAATGTAAACATTAAAATTAGCAGTAAAAAATTTTAAATTAGCAGTAAAAACATTAAAATCAGCAGTAAAAACGATAAAATCAGCAGTAAAAATACTAAAATTAGCAGTAAAAATGATAAAATTAGCAGTAAAAATATTAAAATCAGCAGTAATAACATTAAAATCACCAGTAAAAACATTCAAATTACCAGTAAAAACATTAAAATTACCAGTAAAAAAATTAAAATTACCAGTAAAAATATTGAAATCAGCAGTAATGACATTTAAATCACCAGTAAAAACATTAAAATTATCAGTAAAAACATTAAAATTAGCAGTAAAAATATTAAAATCAGCAATAAAAGTATAAAAATTAGCAATAAAAATATTAAAATCAGCAGTAAAAAAATTAAAACCATTATAATTAGCACTAAAAACATTAAAATTAGCAGTAAAAACAGTATTGAGGTTATGTATGTATTTAGTGCAAAAACTGACAAAACACTGTCTGTAGCTGTAACACTGGATCATGAAAAATGTTTTCCATGGACCATGGAAATGGTTTAATTCAGCACCATAACTGGTTTTAAGATGTGACTGCACCAACATATGAATAAACCACTGAAGAATTGGAACAATGTTGTTTATGTATTTTATTATACAACTATGTATGCATATATGTTGTTTTTGTTTATACTCTATACATATTTAAAAACATGGAACTGTAAGTTGTAATATGTTAAATTTGTGCTATCTGTTACCAATAAAAACTTTTAAAAAATAAAATACAACAGCAGTAAAAGCATTAAATCAATAATATGATTAAAACTCTCCCTGTCAGTCGTACACAGTAGAGAGAAAGAAAAGCCTTTAACTTGGATTTAATTCATGTTCACCTGATGCTTGTTTTTTAGGCCTTGGTGAATCGTGGGGTCACGTGAGTCGCACGTTGGATGGAGTCGGTCAGGAATTAGGATCCCATCTGTTACAGGTAGCCTGTGCTCACTGAAATGAGCTGTTATTATTATTATGATTATTATTAGTGTTGTTGACACAGTGTGGTGAGAGTTTGTGTTTGGCCACCATCTGCAGCCTGTTTCCTTCAGTCATTGTTGTGCTTGAGTGAAATGAGCTGAACTCATTCATGGTCACGTCCTCCAGCAGCACAAAGGGCTGCATGGCTGCAGTAACGCATGGCTGAAGTAACGTATGGCTGTAGTAGCTCATGGCTGCAGTAACGTATGGCTGCAGTAACGTATGGCTGTAGTAACGTATGGCTGCATGGCTGCAGTAACGTATGGCTGCATGGCTGCAGTAACGTATGGCTGTAGTAACGTATGGCTGCATGGCTGCAGTAACGTATGGCTGCATGGCTGCAGTAACGTATGGCTGTAGTAACGTATGGCTGCATGGCTGCAGTAACGTATGGCTGCATGGCTGCAGTAACGTATGGCTGTAGTAACGTATGGCTGCATGGCTGCAGTAACGTATGGCTGTAGTAACGTATGGCTGCAGTAACGCATGGCTGCAGTGACGTATGGCTGTAGTAACGTATGGCTGTAGTAACTCATGGCTGCATGGCTGCAGTAACGCAAGGCTGCAGTAATGCAAGGCTGCAGTAATGCAAGGCTGCAGTAACGTATGGCTGTAGTAATGTATGGCTGCAGTAACACAAGGCTGCAGTAACGCATGGCTGGAGTAACGTATGGCTGCAGTAAGGCATGGCGGCATTGCTGCAGTAACGTATGGCTGCAGTAACGCATGGCTGCAGTAACGTATGGCTACAGTAACGTATGGCTGCAGTAACGCATGGCTGCAGTAACGCATGGCGGCATTGCTGCAGTAACGCATGGCTGCAGTAACGTATGGCTGCAGTAACGTATGGCTGCAGTAACGCATGGCTGCAGTAGCGCATGGCTGCAGTAATGTATGGCTGCAGTAACGCATGGCTGCGGTAACGCATAGCTGCATGGCTGCAGTAACACATGGCTGCAGTAACGCATAGCTGCATGGCTGCAGTAACGCATAGCTGCAGTAACGCATAGCAGCATGGCTGCAGTTACACATGGCTGCAGTAACGCATAGCTGCAGTAATGCATAGCTGCGGTAACGCATAGCAGCATGGCTGCAGTTACACATGGCTGCAGTAGCGCATAGCAGCATGGCTGCAGTAACGTATGGCTGCAGTAGCGCATGGCTGCAGTAACGCATGGCTGCAGTAACGCATAGCTGCATGGCTGCAGTAACGCATAGCTGCAGTAACGCATAGCAGCATGGCTGCAGTTACACATGGCTGCAGTAACGCATGGCTGCAGTAACACATGGCTGCAGTAACGCATAGCTGCATGGCTGCAGTAACGCATAGCTGCAGTAACGCATAGCAGCATGGCTGCAGTAACGCATAGCAGCATGGCTGCAGTAACGTATGGCTGCAGTAACGTATGGCTGCAGTAACGCATGGCTGCAGTAACGCATGGCTGCAGTAACGCATGGCTGCAGTAACTTATGGCTGCAGTAGCGCATGGCTGCAGTAACGCATGGCTGCATGGCTGCGGTAATGCATAGCTGCATGGCTGCAGTAACACATGGCTGCAGTAACGCATAGCTGCATGGCTGCAGTAACGCATAGCTGCAGTAACGCATAGCTGCAGTAACGCATAGCTGCAGTAACGCATAGCTGCAGTAACGCATAGCAGCATGGCTGCAGTTACACATGGCTGCAGTAACGCATAGCTGCAGTAACGCATAGCAGCATGGCTGCAGTTACACATGGCTGCAGTAGCGCATAGCAGCATGGCTGCAGTAACGTATGGCTGCAGTAGCGCATGGCTGCAGTAACGCATGGCTGCAGTAACGCATAGCTGCATGGCTGCAGTAACGCATAGCTGCAGTAACGCATAGCAGCATGGCTGCAGTTACACATGGCTGCAGTAACGCATGGCTGCAGTAACACATGGCTGCAGTAATGCATAGCTGCATGGCTGCAGTAACGCATAGCTGCAGTAACGCATAGCAGCATGGCTGCAGTAACGCATAGCAGCATGGCTGCAGTAACGTATGGCTGCAGTAACGCATAGCAGCATGGCTGCAGTAACGTATGGCTGCAGTAACGCATAGCTGCATGGCTGCAGTAACGCATAGCAGCATGGCTGCAGTAACGCATAGCAGCATGGCTGCAGTAACGTATGGCTGCAGTAACGCATAGCAGCATGGCTGCAGTAACGTATGGCTGCAGTAACGCATAGCAGCATGGCTGCAGTAACGTATGGCTGCAGTAACGCATAGCTGCATGGCTGCAGTAACGCATAGCAGCATGGCTGCAGTAACGCATAGCAGCATGGCTGCAGTAACGCAAGGCTGCAGTAATGCAAGGCTGCAGTAATGCAAGGCTGCAGTAACGTATGGCTGTAGTAATGTATGGCTGCAGTAACACAAGGCTGCAGTAACGCATGGCTGGAGTAACGTATGGCTGCAGTAAGGCATGGCGGCATTGCTGCAGTAACGTATGGCTGCAGTAACGCATGGCTGCAGTAACGTATGGCTACAGTAACGTATGGCTGCAGTAACGCATGGCTGCAGTAACGCATGGCGGCATTGCTGCAGTAACGCATGGCTGCAGTAACGTATGGCTGCAGTAACGTATGGCTGCAGTAACGCATGGCTGCAGTAGCGCATGGCTGCAGTAATGTATGGCTGCAGTAACGCATGGCTGCGGTAACGCATAGCTGCATGGCTGCAGTAACACATGGCTGCAGTAACGCATAGCTGCATGGCTGCAGTAACGCATAGCTGCAGTAACGCATAGCAGCATGGCTGCAGTTACACATGGCTGCAGTAACGCATAGCTGCAGTAATGCATAGCTGCAGTAACGCATAGCAGCATGGCTGCAGTTACACATGGCTGCAGTAGCGCATAGCAGCATGGCTGCAGTAACGTATGGCTGCAGTAGCGCATGGCTGCAGTAACGCATAGCTGCATGGCTGCAGTAACGCATAGCTGCAGTAACGCATAGCAGCATGGCTGCAGTTACACATGGCTGCAGTAACGCATGGCTGCAGTAACACATGGCTGCAGTAACGCATAGCTGCATGGCTGCAGTAACGCATAGCTGCAGTAACGCATAGCAGCATGGCTGCAGTAACGCATAGCAGCATGGCTGCAGTAACGTATGGCTGCAGTAACGTATGGCTGCAGTAACGCATGGCTGCAGTAACGCATGGCTGCAGTAACGCATGGCTGCAGTAACTTATGGCTGCAGTAGCGCATGGCTGCAGTAACGCATGGCTGCATGGCTGCGGTAATGCATAGCTGCATGGCTGCAGTAACACATGGCTGCAGTAACGCATAGCTGCATGGCTGCAGTAACGCATAGCTGCAGTAACGCATAGCTGCAGTAACGCATAGCTGCAGTAACGCATAGCTGCAGTAACGCATAGCAGCATGGCTGCAGTTACACATGGCTGCAGTAACGCATAGCTGCAGTAACGCATAGCAGCATGGCTGCAGTTACACATGGCTGCAGTAGCGCATAGCAGCATGGCTGCAGTAACGTATGGCTGCAGTAGCGCATGGCTGCAGTAACGCATGGCTGCAGTAACGCATAGCTGCATGGCTGCAGTAACGCATAGCTGCAGTAACGCATAGCAGCATGGCTGCAGTTACACATGGCTGCAGTAACGCATGGCTGCAGTAACACATGGCTGCAGTAATGCATAGCTGCATGGCTGCAGTAACGCATAGCTGCAGTAACGCATAGCAGCATGGCTGCAGTAACGCATAGCAGCATGGCTGCAGTAACGTATGGCTGCAGTAACGCATAGCAGCATGGCTGCAGTAACGTATGGCTGCAGTAACGCATAGCTGCATGGCTGCAGTAACGCATAGCAGCATGGCTGCAGTAACGCATAGCAGCATGGCTGCAGTAACGTATGGCTGCAGTAACGCATAGCAGCATGGCTGCAGTAACGTATGGCTGCAGTAACGTATGGCTGCAGTAACGCATAGCTGCATGGCTGCAGTAACGCATAGCAGCATGGCTGCAGTAACGTATGGCTGCAGTAACGCATAGCTGCATGGCTGCAGTAACGCATAGCAGCATGGCTGCAGTAACGTATGGCTGCAGTAACGCATAGCTGCATGGCTGCAGTAACGTATAGCAGCATGGCTGCAGTAACGTATGGCTGCAGTAACGCATAGCTGCATGGCTGCAGTAACGCATAGCTGCATGGCTGCAGTAACGCATGGCTGCAGTAACGCATAGCTGCATGGCTGCAGTAACGTATGGCTGCAGTAACGCATAGCAGCATGGCTGCAGTAACGCATAGCTGCATGGCTGCAGTAACGCATAGCAGCATGGCTGCAGTAACGTATGGCTGCAGTAACGCATAGCTGCATGGCTGCAGTAACGCATGGCTGCAGTAACGCATAGCTGCATGGCTGCAGTAATGCATGGCTGCAGTAACGCATAGCTGCATGGCTGCAGTAATGCATGGCTGCAGTAACGCATAGCTGCATGGCTGCAGTAATGCATGGCTGCAGTAACGCATAGCAGCATGGCTGCAGTAACGTATGGCTGCAGTAACGCATAGCTGCATGGCTGCAGTAACGCATGGCTGCAGTAACGCATAGCTGCATGGCTGCAGTAATGCATGGCTGCAGTAACACATAGCTGCATGGCTGCAGTAATGCATGGCTGCAGTAACACATGCACAGCTTTGTGTTGCTCACGCTAAGCCTCATTTTCATGCACACGCATACACACACACAAACACTGAGAGAAACACACACGCATACACACACGCACACACACACACACACACACACACACACACGCACACACGCACACACACACACACACACACACACACACACACACACACACACACACACACACACACACACACACACACTTCAACGCTTTGCTAGTGGGGGAGGGGCTTTGCACTTTGCTGCCTCTGTCTCCAGCAACACGGAGCACTGTGGCAGCTGCTCTGTATATAAAGTGGATTGGCGAACGTTGCAGCGCACATCGGCCGATGCAGATACACGTACAATGGCCGATGAATCGGTCGATCACTACTTTGTAGTTATTGCCTCCATTTTCCTGCCACTGTAATGTTTTGTTCACCTCTAACCTATCGCTGCAACTTATAGCAAATGTTTACAAATCTTTTTTTATGCTAATGAATGATGGAAACCAGTGGATTTTTCCAAAGTCAAAAGAAAAGCACAATTTAAAAAAACATTCTTATTTTACCAAAATATATTTAAGAATAGTCTAAATATTCACTATTTCCAACAATATGTCCAGAAATTGTAATAAAAAAAAGGTTCTTCCTGAAAATTTGCTTTTATTGTGAAACAAACTTTTTTTTTTTTAGATCTAGCTAAGAATTTGATTTGCACATTAACAACTGAAATAACTCAAGTATAGATGATTCATTTTGAGAATCAATGAATGATTTATACTAGCTGCAGATATTAGAGAGCGTCTCACAAAAAATGAAACAATCAAACACCTGGAACTGATTTGAACCAAATGTTAAAGCTTAAGATCTGCCAAACTACTCTGAACGTATTTAATATTTCTTTCTTTCTTTCTTTCTTTCTTTCTTTCTTTCTTTCTTTCTTTCTTTCTTTCTTTCTTCTAATCTCCATATTTTTGCTCCTTTTAATGCATTTTTGCTACATTACTCCCATCAAATTTCAATGCCTTTTCTGCAAATTTTTTCCAACTATAAGACATTTTCAACACTTTTAAACACTTTCCACCACTTTTCCACCTAATGTAACATATGTTGACCCATTATTGTTACTATTAACCTCTTTTCAATTTATTCCATGCTTTTTTTTCCCCAATTTAACCACATTCACTATTTGTCATGCCCATAATTTGCCAGTTTAAACTCATTGTTGCCACACTTTTCTGCCACTTTTAAGCCAATATTGACACTTTGAACCCTTTTTACCACTTTTTGGTCACTTTAATTTGCCACTTTTAAACAATTTATGGTGCAAAGTAATGTGTTTTGTTAGGCATAGATCTTCTAATAAGGACATTTCAAAGGTTTTAGGCCACATTTGTAAAAACAGCGGAGGATCCCTTTAAGATGACTATATACTAGGGCAGAAATAATAATAAACTTCCTGGATAACAGTGGATATCATGGGGGGTCGCAGGCTGAAAAGGTTCAGAACTACTGCTTTAGAGCCTGTGTCAAAGTCATGGCCCGGGGGCCAAATCTGCCCCTACAGAGCATCCGATTTGGCCCACAGGAAAAAGAGAAAATGAATCGTTGTGTATATGACCAAATAATTCAGTGGTAAATTGTTGATTTTTCCAAAATCCTGCAATTTATTCTTAATTTATTCCACAAAATCTCCCCAAATTAAATAAAAATTGGTCAAAAAAAAAATAATCAAAGGACATTGAAGTATCTGTCACTTATTACTTAAATATTGTGGATACCTTCCATACTTTGTCTAATTTATCACTGGAAGTGCAAATTTGGCCACATTAATGATGAACTTATTAATTTTCCCACCTAAAACCTGTGGCCCACTTCTGATCCAACTGGTCCATATTTGGCCCCTGAACCAAAATGAGTTTGACACCCCTGCTTTAGAGCTTACATTATGATGATATATGATGAAGCATTGTTGATTAATGTATTTATTGTTTGTTTATTTGTTGTTTTCTTAGACGTTGGACGGCTTCATCTTTGTGGTGGCTCCAGATGGGAAGATTATGTACATATCAGAAACAGCGTCGGTGCACTTGGGCCTGTCACAGGTTGGTGTATCAGATAAAAAAACAAGCTGCACATGCTCACGTTTCTGACTGGATGTTTGTTTTCAATAGGTGGAGTTGACAGGAAACAGTATTTACGAGTACATCCACCCAGCAGACCAGGATGAGATGACCGCTGTGCTCACGGCTCACCAGCCCTACCACTCACACTTTGTGCAGGGTAATCTCACAGCACAGGTCATGACTCAGCATGTATGTAACTAACCTGTTGTTTTCTTCATGACAGAATATGAAGTGGAGCGCTCCTTCTTTCTCAGGATGAAATGTGTCCTCGCTAAAAGAAACGCTGGACTGACCTGTGGAGGCTACAAGGTGCGTTTCTATTGCTGAGATTCCTTTCATACAGTATTTATATATCAGAAATGGGAAACTGGTGGCGCGCGGGCCATAAGCGGCCCTCAGACTAAGTTTGTGTGGCCCCCAAAGTAAACGCACAAAAGACAACAAAAATAATCCAAATTACTAAAAAGAACGCACCTGAACTCCAAAAAAGGAAGAAACAATAGAAGTTGATTATAAATTATTTCAAAAGGCAACAAAAAATACACAAAACCACAACAACAATGCACAAAATACACAAAACGACATCAAATATGGACAAAAAGACACAGGACAACAAAAACACAAAGCCTTTGTTGTTTCCTGTGTTAATGCTTAGATTAGTCATTACCCTGAGGGCCTGTACTACAAAGCTGGATTTCCTCTTATTGTGCTAACTTCTGCGATTTATTCAGTGTGTGCTGTACTATAACACTGGTTAACTTCTTTCCGGGTATATCACTATGGTAACTTAGGCTGAACACCTTACCTGGTCTGGACCAGGTTATGAGGTGGATCAGATCTGAGCGAGTACTAAAGTCCCGCCTCCTGAACAATCAGTTCTCTTAGAAAATGAGCTGCTCATTGTTAGAAGATCCTGATTGGTGCAGATCTAGGGCTGGGAAAAACAATTATTTTTTAAGCGATTAATCTAGTGATTTTTTTTTTTATGCGTCAATTAATCTAACGATTCATTTTCCAATTTGATTCGACTCGATTTGATTGTCAATGATCTCCCCATTAATTGACTAAAAGTAATTTATACATGTTGATTTACATATCTAAAAAAACATGAATTCCTTAACATTGCAATATATGTTTATTGCTCTTCAACTCAAAATTCCAAAATAAAGTTCAAGTTAGAATATAAAGGTACAAAATAATGCATTCAGAGTCAAAGGTAGCATTCAATGAAAAAATAAAGAGGCATTGGGAGCCGTTCACATGAATATTATAACAACTTAAATTAATACACTTTGCCACTCACTCTTTTCTTAAATTCATGTGTGTGTGCGTGTTGCCGTTGCAACAGACACACACTAGATTCCAATTCAAATCAATGTCAATGATGCAACGTCAAGGGACGCGACTTGCGTGGTTCCAGCGACTTTGTCGCACGTTCTAAGTTGCAAGATATTACTCAAAGTTGAAAAATTTGAACTTGAAATCAGCCCTCTCAGCGCTGCCACCGACTCCGCAGACACATACTATTCCTCTGTTGTCACGTCACTGGAGCGATGAAGTGACCAAAAAGTGCAACAATGTTCAAGTGACTCATCACAGGCGATTTAAGCGACTGTAGTCGCTGAAGTTGCATTTGGTGTGAACGCACCTTACGTATGACTTGAAAGCATCAGTGCATTTTTCCGTTTAGTTCTGTTGGATTTTTCCGGGTTCTGAGGGCAATTTAACACAGCATTAGCCCATATTTCTAGCCAGGTCACATGTTTTGGATGTTTTCTAACTTAATCAGGCCTGATGGGCCTTCTGCAGAGTATGACGAAAACCTGCAAATTAGAACCAGGTGAGTTAGAGAGGTGAGACATCTGAAATCAGCAGAACAGCAGGCCTTCAGGATTAGAATCAACACCACTGTTTTGAAGCTTTAGGATCTAAACCAAACCTTTTTTTCTTTTCCATCTTTATTTATTTATGAGTGAACCAATGCTCCATGTGTGACCTTCTGGTCCAGGTGATACACTGCAGTGGCTACCTGAAGATCCGCCAGTATAGCTTGGACATGTCTCCGTTTGACGGCTGCTACCAGAACGTGGGGCTGGTGGCCGTGGGTCACTCCCTGCCCCCTAGCGCCGTCACTGAGATCAAACTACACAGCAACATGTTCATGTTCAGAGCCAGCCTGGACATGAAGCTCATCTTCCTCGACTCACGGTATGAACTCGTGTCACTCTCAGACAGGCTGTGGTTTGGGTGGATTGTCGTGCATGTTGTTGTTGTTGTTGTGTGATGAATGTGTTGTGCTGCTCCTCAGCGTGGCAGAGCTCACTGGCTACGAGCCTCAGGACCTGATAGAGAAGACTCTGTACCATCACGTGCACAGCTGTGACTCCTTCCACCTGCGCTGTGCTCATCACTTGTGTGAGTTAGCTATGACTTACCTTTTGTTGCCATGGAAATACCGAGACTGAGCAGAGCCTCATGTTCTATCTTCTCGTATGAGAACATCCATAAAAATGTGCTTTGAAAAGTGAAGGACAATCAACGTCAGACTGTCAATGTTTCAGGGTGAAAACATGATTATTTTTCTTGTATCTTGTAACGCAGGGGTTCTCAACCTTGGGGTCGCGAGACATTGGGAGGGGGTCGCCAGATGCCTTTAAGAAACAGAATATTTTCTTAACAATTTGAGCTCATTTTTTGCAATTATACCAAACTTGGCATATTTCAACCTATTTTCATCACCTTTTCTTGCCATATCTTTGCTCCTTTTAAAGCATTTTCGCTACATTACTCCCATTTCTCAAACTTCTCCATCAAATTTCAGTGCCTTTTCCTTCACATTGCTTTCTACTTTCAAGACATTTTCATCTTTAAGATGACTAGATACACTGTAAAAAAGTCTTACATAGCATTGCTCATTAAACTTAATCTTATGAGCTGTTTTTTGTATTAAAAAGTAATTCATTCATAAGTCATTTTATTTTTGTGTTCATTTAAGCTTCATACAATCAAAAATATTAATTAATTTACTTTATGGATGGAACTAAAAAATGTCTCCCCTTTATTCCCTCTTATTTATGGCCCTGTCTCCACATGACTGTTCTTCAATGTTCATGTCTGTGTTCAACCACCTTCAGCTACTGTGGGGTCCCTGCTCTCTGGAGCCTTTATTTTGGGGGTCACAGGCTGAAAAGGTTGAGAACCACTGCTGTACTGGTTTGGGGAATCCTTGCTGTGCTGTGTTTGGGTTGCTATTTCCCAGCAGTGCTAACTGGTTCTCCTCCTGTCTCTGCAGTGCTGGTAAAAGGTCAGGTGACCACCAAGTACTACCGCTTCCTAGCCAAACATGGGGGCTGGGTCTGGGTCCAGAGCTACGCAACCATTGTTCACAACAGCCGTTCTTCTCGGCCTCACTGCATCGTCAGCGTCAACTACGTACTAACGTAAGTTCAGCGTGCGCACGTGACTGTAACTCCGTTTGTTCTCCATAGAACAGATAAGCTGTTGATAAGATGTTAGCATTGCGTTGGCTAAGGATGTTAGCTAGGAGCTAGTGATGTGTTTGCTCTCCCAATCTGATTCTCTACCTGTAAATTATTAAATCCATGCAGCATTTCATCACCTAAACTGCCAACAGTGCACATGAAGTGCACGTTTGTTATTGTGATGCTCTGCATTCAGGGAGAGCTGATCTTTAACTGGAACTCCCTGTACAAATACTACACGTAGTTAATCTAGACTAAATCTTATTTTAAACCAGGATTGATTAATTTGGCTTTCTGGAACAGTGTCAGGCTTGTTCTAGACTTGAGATAAAACTTTCTTGGAGAAAGACTCAAACTAATCCAGCTCTAAATAAAGAGTTAAGTTAAACCTGGTCAGAGGTTTAACTCATTCCCATATTCTCATATTCATCACCAAGTAGAATGTCAACATGTGCTCATTTGATCTATTCAATTCACAGAAACTCATTTCATTTAGACGTTTCAGAGATTTTTGGAGACCCTCCATTGTGCTACTCACAAAAGTTCTGTTGAACTTCAAAACAAGAGCCCTATATACAAAAGTGGTAAAAACTAGTGGAAGACAAGAAGAGATGCTTTTGTTTTGAAAAGATGTGTGTTTTTTAGCTTGAATCCGGTCCCAGAACCACTTTACATTCCGCTCATAATGCATCACAGGGCTCTACACTAACTTTTCCACTGGTGGCACTGGTGCGACTAACTTTCTCAGTTGGTCGCACCAGCACAGAATTTGGTCGCACCCTTCTTTTGTCAAGCCATGCAGGCTGATGAATAGTTGACTTAACTGGCATATCGTAGTTGTAGTAAAGATTGACAATGATTCGAGATATGATGTTTACAAAACGTTTTAATGTTTTAGTGTCAATGTTTAAGTTTTCAAGCAGTGGCTGAAATAACAAGTCATTTCTTTTATATAATTTTAAAAGACGTAACAAAAATGTTTTAATTAACAGCAAAGCATAAAAACAGGTTACATGTTTTCCCCTGGTCAGGGGTCTGCAACCTTTACTCTACAAGGAACCATTTAACCTCATCTCACCTGGATTAAAGTCCTCCTGGAGCCAAAAAATACCTTCTCAATGAAGACAATACAGTGTATTAAATTATATACAGTTAACATTATATAGAATAATGTTTGATTTAATTTGATTTGATTTATATTGATCATGTAAATGGAAACTTAAAAATAGTTTAAAATAAAATAAAATAAATTGACATCAAGAAATAAAACAGTATCTTACATCTCCAAATTCTTACACATCTCAGTTTACATGAACACAATGTTATATAAACAAGATTTTTTTTTTAATTATTGTATTTGAAAAGCTACAAAAAGTAACATGAATTTGATAACACATGATCACGTGATCGACACATGCTAATTACTCATTTCTTGCCACACATAAAACTTGCATATTTAACCTGTACATTGGTGGTTAAATGAATCTGTTCCCACACAATTAAAATCTTTATTTTTTTCCAGAATAGTGTTTTTATGTGTTTAATTATCTTACCAGGGATTTAAAACTTAAGGTTAGTCACAGGTACAGGAAAGTTGATGGTCTGTAGATGTTACAGGAGGTGAAGTAGGAAGGTGCTGAGTCATTGCACAACGTGATTTATTTTTAGGTTAACAAATTGCTATATCTTGTTTTTATTTGTCATTAATCATTAATAGTCTCTGTAAAAACAAATACGTCTTTATTTCAATAGTTTTTTTAAAGCTATAGGGAGCCATTGCATAAGAGTCAAAGAGCCACATTAGGCTCCAGAGCCGCAGGTTGCAGACCATTGCCCTGGGAGAACCACAGCTGAACATCTGGCCTGGTATCATAGTCCATCAGTTCTGGTCCCTCCATACTGGTTCTGATGAGGTCCTTCTTTTTGGTGTGAAATCGTGTATGCGTTGCGCGTTTACGCTCTCCGCTCAGCGCCCCACGTGCGCTCCGTCACTATGCTCGGTGAACTGAAGTTTAGTAACATCTCAGAAAGTGACTAAATAATCAGGAAAAGTTAAAGGTGTTGATGTAAACTGGACAGTTGAAGACACACAAATCCAGACAATAGAATTTATTTTGGGTGGGAGTCCTTCAACAGTCCTTCATTTACTTAATAACTTCAGCCATCAGAGTATAAGTAAAGGTCCCTTAGGAGAGCTCTTCTTCTCTGCTTTATTGTCTACAACCAAACTGCAAAGTTGGAACTGTCGCTCCTTGCGGTCATAGATTATTTTTCAGATCACAGCTGTTTTTATAATCTTGTGGTAAACATAAGCTGTTCACATTGACATCTTTAACGTTTCATGATTATTCAGAGCAACCATAAGCAGCAAAAAAAAAAAAAAATTGACTGAAAAAGCTGCTAAATTATCAAAAAACAGGCTGAATGCTTCACTCCGATAGAAAACAATGGGATGTTTACAGGCAAATGGGGTGTGTGACATCATCAGTCACATGATTTCAAGATCTTCAAACACAGGTTTTAAAATGGTAAAGTAGTCCCATTTTTAAAAATTAATAAAAGAAATGTGGTGCATATTAATGTGTTTTGTTTTGCATAGATCTAATAATTACATTTCAAAGGTTTTAGGCCATATCTGTAAAAACAATGGCGGATCCCTTTAAAGCAAACGTAACCAAACGAGGATCAAACCTTCTGTTGGAGTCATCTGTGAAATGATGATGATGTCACACAAAGAATAGCTGAGTCATGTAGCCCTGTAAGCCCCGCCCCTCTCCTTATGTGCCTGTTAACCCATTGTTTGATGTGAATGTAAATTCTGTAATTCTGCAGCGTGGCTGCACTGGTTCAGATGCAGAGAACAGCTTGCTGCACATTCCTCCACCTCCAGCATCAAATCCACACCAGCTTTGTGTTTACGGCCTTTTCATTGATAGAGGCTGTAAACTGTAGCGTTTATGGGATCCAGTTTGGTTGCTTTGTTTCCTGCTGCTGGCGGCGAGCGCGCTCCACACGGGTGCAGAAAACTGGATGTGTGTGTGTGTGTGTGTGTCCAGTTGTTTTAGTGAACACAGCCACGGATAAGAAAGAGACTGGGGGTACTTCACCTGTGTGTGACCCCCTGCTGTGTGCTCGCCTCTGATAACCTCTGCACACACAGCGATGCTACAACAGGCAGTGATTTAGCAACTCTCTGAATAAGGAGCCGTCTCACTCTCAGTGTGTTATCAGCAGTGAAACAAACACAAACATACACACACAGACACACACACACACACACACACACACACGCACACGCACGCACACACACACACGCACACGCACACTCACTACCTGAACAAAGACATACAGAATGATTTAGCATAGATATGCTGCCCTACAGGTGGGAAATCAATATTTGCGTCTAACCCACACCACGTAACATTCTTTCTAACATTTCACACTGAGAACACACGACACTAGTGGTTCTCAAACTTTTTTGGCTCAAGTACCTCCTTTGTCGAACTACAATATTTTGCAGCCTCATAAGTAAATGCAAAAAAATGACTTAAAAAAACACAAAATGACTGAAAAATACACAACAAAAAATAATAAATTAAAAAGTATACAAAACAACATCAAAATGACTACTAAAACACACAATGTTTTAGTAGTCATACACAGAATGAAAATTATACAAAAACATCAAATGACTTCAAAGCCACAAATGATAACAAAATACACAAAAACTTTCCACAAACACACAAGATAACAACAAAAATAACAGAAAAACATGCAAAACAACAACAAAAATATACAAAGTGACTCCAAAGACACATGGTTACAAAAATAACAAGAAAGTATACAAAACAACAATAACAAACCTTTTTTTTAGTTTATTGTATTAATGATCAGATTGGTCATTATTCTAAATGCTAACATGAATGTTGATAACGTGGCCCTCAGATCTGACAATCACATTTTTGTGGCCCTTGCTGCGATAAAACTTGCCCATCTCTGCACTGAACCAAGTCAAAATTTCTCACTGTAAAAACTAAAGTAGGTTCTCTCCAGGGTAGTTGAACGTCAGGGTCCCCGACGCTTTGATTTTGATCCCCTACGCCAGTGTTTCCTAAAGGTCCAGTATTATGCTATTTTTCATCTCCATTTGTTCTAAGAACCCCAAAAACATAGTATTTGAGATTTATTTTCCCAAACTCGCCTGTTTTGCAGAATTTTAGTCTCTGAAAAGTCAGTTTAATGATGCTTCTAAAAACAGGCTGTTTTGGGGCCTTCATGCATATGCAATCGTTGGCGTGTATATAGAAGCAGACTCCAAACCACAGCTTTATTACCGTAGTGATTTTCTTTTGCTATGCACACACTCTTGTTTTTGTTTTCAGCCAAAATACTGCACATTACAGTAAAACATATGGATATTTTAGCAGCTATTGTGATTGTGTGTCAGACAAAAGCTGCTCTGCAGTGTTTGTGAGGCAGAAGTAGCAGCTTGTTTCAAATACTTACCGGAGCTGCTACGTCGCTTTCTTGTCATCCTCTCCACTACTGATTACAGGAATAGTCCATTCAAGATGATAGTCCACTGTTTTATTTAACCGCTGCGTTGCATCGGGTCACCAACATGTCAGATCATCTCAAAGGAGATACAAGGCTGTATAACAGTTGCTAAAAATGGAACTGATTGTAACTGCTCCCTGGGCGCTACTCCGTGGCTTTTTACAAAATGTGGAATAACAAGGGTGGGAGGAAATACTGCCCCTTTAAATGAGGTACGTGTATCCCTAAGGGTACACGATGGCAATGCATGGGGTACTTAAGAGAGAGAGAAAGTGGAAAATTAATAAACAGGAGGCACTAAATACTGTTTCATTCCACGTACCGTATTTACAATGGGATTCTTTCAAATGTGTGTTATCTTATCACTCATTCATTCCATCATTATCCTCTATAGTTGTTTTTTTTTTTTATATCGAATTCTGAGCAAAACGTTGAAGTTGGAAACAGGGGGTGCTTGGTTTCAGAAAAAAGACAAAGGGCCCCCTCCGCCGTGATGTCGGCTTTTCTGTTGTTTTTTTCTTTTTTAATCAGTACCGTCATAATAATTGTTACACACTTGGACACAAAAGGGACTTCAAGGCATTCATGGGTTGTTTTAACTCTTTTTAATCTGCACAACAGAGAAACACATACATCAGCAACACCAGGCATTAGTTGTAACACCAACCTGCACATAAAGATTACAGAGGACAGATTATCATAAGGCTGCGTTCACACTGCAAGCCTTAATGCTCAATTACCATTTTTTTCTCAGATCCAATTTTTGTTAGTCTGTTCACTTACATTACCATTTAAACTACTGTGGCTCAGGTGGTAGAGGGGTCATCTTCTGATCAAGAGGTTGGGGGTTTGATGCCGGTCAATACCTGTCTATGTGTCCTTGAGCAACACTGAAGCCTAAATTGCTCCCAGTGGTTGACCAGCGCCTTGCTCAGTCCCATTAGTGTGTGAATGAGCTGATATTATAAAGCGCTTTGAGACTACTTCAGTGTGGGGATAAGAGCGCTATATAAATCAAATCCATTTACAAAGTCTATTTAACCGTTAATGTCATCAGATCAGCGAATGGGGTAACAAGCGTCAAACACACACAGGTGTGAGACAGTGGATCTATTTACATAATCAAGGTATCAAATATAAGGATAATCCATGTTCTTGTGCAGAAAAAAAGATTGATTCAACAGTAGAAGGGAACAGTCTGTCCCTCTCTGGTCCATGGTGATCACATGGTCACAGCTCCAGCTGGTATTAATGACGTCAACGTATCAAACGCGTATTGAATCCACCTTGACCGTTCACACTGCAGTCGCATGGCAAAAGATGGGATACGTATCAGATTTAGGACTACATATCCAAGTGACCTGGGTCGCATTTGAAAAAAGTTGGATTTGGGTCTGAACGACTGCCATAAAAAGATCAAATACAGATCACATAGGGACAGAAAAATTGGATTTGAGCATTAAGTCCTTCAGTGTGAAGAGTTGGTAGTCCCTTTTGTGTCCAGGATATGAAGGTACTCCGAAAGAAGAAGAACTTTTCGTTTGGAGAGTTGGAAGAACGTAAACAACGACTGGAAAAGAAAGCTCGAGGAGATACGGAAAAAAAGGACAGTGAGGAGGAGTAACAACAGGAACAATGACTGCAGACGAGAACGCATCACATAAAAAAGGACAAAAAAAAAAAAAAGAAAAACGTGAATGAAAAGATGAAATTATGAAGAAGATGAGAATGTTTGACAAGGGAAGAAACG
Organism: Gouania willdenowi; assembly: GCF_900634775.1. Classification (NCBI taxonomy): domain Eukaryota; kingdom Metazoa; phylum Chordata; class Actinopteri; order Blenniiformes; family Gobiesocidae; genus Gouania; species Gouania willdenowi. The sequence goes on from NC_041059.1 coordinate 37,095,026, forward strand.
AGGTTTGATGTAAAATTATCTGTGTTCAAATCAGGGGACGGATCTGGATAAGCATAATGCTTTTTTCCGTCGCCCTATCCGGCATGCAAAAGGACAAAAAAAAAAAAAAAAAAAAAAAAAAAACAATGATGTGATTTTGCTCTGAATGTCAAAATGAATTTCTGTGATTGCAACCATGTCGGAAATGAACTGAATAAATAAAATAAATGTGTGCAACAATTATTACGACATTACCGATTAAAAAAGGAAAAAACTACAGAAAATCCCTTCTACGTTGCTGAAAACTGAACGTAGGGGTCGCCATTGTTCCGTAGGGGAGAAAAATTATAACGTCGAGGGCCCCTACACTCAACAACACTGGCGCGAACCCTGAATGGGGGTCCACGGTCTCTGCTCCTTTATTTTGGGGATCACGAGCTGAAAAGGTTGAGAACCACTGGCCGCACCAACAACAAACTCAGATACGTGAATGTAAAGATGATCCAAACCAAACATGTTTCCTACCGTTAGTGCCTGAAAAGAGATGCAAACGAATGTGTTGATACCAGCTGACAAACACCAAATGTCTTAATGCTCCACAATCCTTCCAATGTAACAGATGCAAACCGTGTAAAATGTGTGTGAGTGCATGTGTGCATGTGTAGAGGGATTGAGACAGACGGGCGGCACACACACAGGACACATCACTATTTGTCTGCAGTAAACCCTGCTCAGCGCTTGTGTTTTCTTAAACTTAATTCATCATCCACGGTGGGAACACTTTAGCGAGGAATCAATTCCCTTCGCCCTGCAGTGAGACGTCCAGGCTTCTCTTCTCCTCTGGGCCTGGTTGAGCCAGACACAGACTTTAATCTATCGGAGTGTTTGATTGGACGGCTTTACCTCTGTAGAGTGTTTGTTAAAGGCCTCACTGCAATCCTTCTGTTCTACAGGCCTGCCAACACACACACACACACACACACACACACACACACACACACACACACGCATACACACACACACACACACACACACACACACTGAGGGGTGGATTCACTAAGATCTGAAATAAAGGGTGGTAAACCAGTGGCGTCCCTAAATCCTTTGGTGGCGCCGTTTTTCCACCTGCTGTGGGGAATTCACTAAGATTGTGGCACTAATAGCTGTACGTACAGACGTGGTTGAGACTTTCCTATTTTAAATGAACATTTTGCTCGTTCAACTGAGTGCACAGAAGCACAAAATGACATTTGAAGAAGTTCAACTGGAGGCAGATGGACTTCTCTGTGTGCTGTACAAACATTTAATAATGTAGAAAACAAAATAAAAAAAAAATAAAAATGCTGTTTATTAAACTTTAAAACCTAATGTTATTTTCCCCCATAATCCAATGTGTCTGCTCCGTCACTTCCTTCTGAGCTCCTGCAGCGCTGTGTCATACACACTCTTAGATGTGAACTTTGTTCCATCGTCTAAATTGACGCTCCTGCCATCAACGCTTTGCATTTTCTTTCAGCGGCTGTTAATATTGACAATTGTTTTATTTAAATTATTTTCTTATACCCGAAATGTTAACTGGGATCTTTTTTCCACATTCAGTGCAGCCATGATCTCTGCGTGTGTGTTTGCACCTGCTTGTCAGTCTTACTATTTTCTCGTGCTAAAACAATCACTACAAACATTTCCAGGTTTTATTAATTGCATTGCGCCCACTGCATTAAAGCAAAACTAAGTAACTTGCGCTTAGCGCTCCCCCTAAAGGTCCCTTTTGGTTATGTCACTGTCGTAAACACTCTGCACCCCCCGCTGCCTGCCCCACCCCACAGCTACATGCACACCTTTGCTCTCTCCGAAGACTGAAAAATCCTAATACAACAGTGACACAGGGTGTTTTCACACATATAGTCCCATGTGAACAGTATGAGGAAGAGCGACAAGTAAATTAAATGAATGATGTGGGAGTAATTCGGAAGGGAGTGTGGAAATGTGTCAGATGTGTTTGTTTGTGTGTTGACAAAGCATCTCTGAAAATGGATGGATGGATGAATAGATAGATGGATGGATATTTGTGTGTGTGCTGCCTGATGGTGCACTGGGTTGTGATTGTGTGTGCGTGCCTCTTGCTGCTACGTCAGTGTGTGTGTTTGCTGTGTGTTGCTGCTGAGCTGTCACTGCATAGAGTTGCTCCGTTCCTCAGACTAAGATCTTCTCTGCCTTTTCTTTGCTGGTTCCGCCATGATACAAGTGAATTTGTAGACAACCGTGTGCAGCCACGGGGATGGTCATAATCTCCATTAGTTTGTATTGGGCTGCCGTAAAGCAGTACGTCTTGCCACTGGGTCGGAGGCAGGAAAGATGCAAGTGCTGTTTTCTGGCCAGAGACAGCAGGGGGAGATGAAAGACCCCCCAATCACCCCATAAACACATGTATTATCCTCACAGGGACTACAAGGTGAAAAAGTTACTTAGTTTTGCTTTAATTTATTCACATTTCCTTCTCCCATTTTTTTGCACCCCTTATGAGATCCGTCCATTTCCCATCTTCATCAGAGAGAAACGCGCTAAATGGATTGTGGGCGCATTGTGACAGCAGGAAGACGCACAGTCCTGATTTCCTGGAGTTTGTACCCCTTTTTAGCGCGTGGAGTGACGTTTGCACATGTTTTAATACCCCTAACCATTCATTGAATCCGACTTTGAGAAACACAAACAGAGACACACACACACACACTGAGAAACACGTACACTAACTGTAGTCCTGGACCTCCATTGGCTTATGGGGTGGCCTTGACCTGGGTGGCTTGAGTGGGTTGCTGGGGTGTTTTGGGTGCCTCTGTGCAAGCGTGCGTCCCTTTTGGGTGCTTTTCGTGGTCCCTGGGGTGCGCTGGGGGGTGCTGGCGTCTACGCCGGGGTTGAGGCGGGGTTGCTTGGTGCTCCGGGGTGGTGGTCTTTGTTGGGGGGGCGGCTCTAGCTGTTCCGGTGGTTGAGGTCGGTATCGGCCGCTTGGTAGGTCTGTCCTGCTATCTGTGGGCTGGTGGGTGGGTGGTTCTGCGCCTTTGGCTGGGGGCGGCTGCTCCGCATCGGTTGTGTGCCATTGGGGTGCCTCTCTCCCGCGGTGGCGGCCGCCGGTTGCTCTTGCGCCGGGGGGGGATGTGCGGTCTTGCTGGGTTGTGGTCTGTTTGTGGGCTGGGTTGGGTGGGCGCCCCCCACGAAGGTTTGCCCTTGGGGGTCCCCTGTCCTGTGGTGGTGCCCTTGGGGTCCGGCGAGCCTGGCCGGTCCTGGCGGGGGTCTTCCGGGGCGGGTGGTGCAGGCCGCGCCCTACCATGCCTGCGAGTACGGCGCTGGGTGGCCCGGCTTGGGTGGCGCCCTTGCGAGCCGGGCTCTGCGGTGTGGCTGGGCCCGTTGGTGGTGTGTGTGTGTGTGGGGGGGGCTGTCTAGGGCTCATCGCGTGGGCGGCATCAAGGAAAGGAGATCTGGCGCGCTCTGGGTTGCTCGGTTGGTGCGCGTGGAGGACCGGCGGGGCGACTTGCAGCATCCCCTTGGTTGGGCGTGGTCGTCGTTCCTGGGGGCGCTGCTCTCGGTGCTGCTTCAGTTCCGGGTCCTTCTGACCTGGGGTCGGTTCCTGCTGGCTCTGGGCCCACCGGGGGGCGCCCGCCGGCTGCCCGTTCGGCGCGGCTCTGGCTGTCTGCTGGGCGTGGGCCTTGGCTCCTCTGCTGGGGTCTCGGGCGGGGGGCTCCCTGGGCCCTCCCCTCGTGGGGTTGAGTGCTTGGGTGTGGGTGGGTGTTGGGGGGGTGCAATAACTTTATTAATTTTATTGCAATAACAAAACATGCATTGCTGTTAGGGATGTAACGATTCACTCAACTCCCGATACGATTCGATTCACGATACTGGGTTCACGATACGATTCTCTCACGATTCATTTTACAAAATGGGACTGTACTTAAATATTCCTTTATTTTTTTGGGGGAAAAAAACTAGAAAATACTGTACTATTTTCCTTTTATTTTTCATTGTCAAAAGAATCCCTTGATGAACTTTTCAAACAATGCAATTTAACTAAAAATAAATCTTGAATGAAATAAAGGAATAATACAAATGAAGAAGCCTATTCATTTAAATTCTGGTTCCATAGTAAACAATACAAAACTGCATAATAGTTATTTTTCTTTTTAAAAGTGCAACTGAAAATGTATTTTGTGCCTTAACAATTGGACTTTAAAAAAAAAAAAAAAAAAAAAGTCTGCACTGTATTTGCGTCAGATGTTTGTTTGAACCAGCAGAGGGCGATGGTAACCCAGTGGTCGGTTGGGATGCAGCTAAGTGCAGTGAAGAAGAGATGCTATGCTAGCAGACAGGGTTAATAGAAAAACGTGACTTTTACAGATATTCACGTAATATTACAGATATTCTTTTGGTGCTAAAGGGGTAAGGAATCATTTATGAATATGTTTAAGAGTAGAAGGCGGCCAGAAAGAAAGTATTAAATGATTTTGCCCGCCGCCATGACTTCTGGATAGCCCCCTCTGCTGGTTAAAAAAAGTACTGCGATTCAATTTTCACAGCATCGATGTGAACCTTGATACCTATGAATCGATTTTTAACTGCCTTGCGATTAATCGTTACATCCGTAGTTGCTGTCTCATAATGATTGCACTTTTTGTAGTGTTGACCTTTGACAGCATGTGCAGACAAGTAGAAAAAAAAAAAAAAAGAGAGAAACACGTACACACAGGGAGACACACACACAAAACCTTTGTGTTCTCTAATAAAGTTTTGTGTGTGTGTTTTCAGGGAGATGGAGTATAAAGGCCTCCAGCTTTCTCTGGACCAGGCCACGTCTAAGACGTCATTCTCCTACAGCAGCAGCAGCGTCCTCCCTCAGCCCTGTAGGACCCCCAGGAGCAGGGGGGGGCGTCCCAAGCCCAAAGCCAGACTGTCACCATATATGCAGGTATGAGGTGTGGGAGTCAGCAGAACTAAAGGAGGGGCTCAGTCAAATGATGAGGAAATGAGAAGTTTAATGTTATGTTAACATGGAACAACGTCTCTTTTCTCTGCAGTTTTCCACTTTCCAGGTCGAGCGCTCTGAGTCGGAGCGGGGCAGCCCGTGGAACAGCAGCCCCCTCCCTGACTGTGCGTCCCCTCAGCTGCTAGATCAGAGCGAAGGCCAGGACGCCTCTTATGCGTACACACACTTCTCAGACTCACGTGCACTGTGCCACGGTCCGTCTGAGGAGCATCAAAGCACACACGGCCAGCGGCAGAGCTGCAGGAGGGCTTGCTGTGAGGCGGGACGCTACTTCCTGGGAGCCCCTCCCCCCAGCAGGGACACGTGGTGGAGCAGCACGCATCTCAAGAGCTCAGTGGAGAACAACGAGGGTTTCAACCACAGCACGCCTCACATCTCATCCATGCACAGCTACCAGGGTGAGCACGCACTGCACGGTCACTGACACGCCCCTTAAACGTGACCTCACAGCGTCTTTATCAGCATTTAGAATAACCACTCATCTACACATTAATACCTAAACTAGGCCTGGGCAATATAATGTATTCAAGATATCAGTGATATTTAAATTTTTTGTATCTCCAAAATAGAAAGCTTGATATATCAGCGGTTCCCAATCTTTATTGTCCCGTGTACCTCCTTCACATTTTTGAACAGCAGGCTCTCCTAAACCCCTAAATGTCCACGTTTACATGAGAGCTTTAATTCCTCTTAAATACAGAATAAAAGTTAAATGCTCTTTAAACTGACCTTGTGTAAACGCCTAATTCCGAATGAAAATGTAATTCCGAATTAAACTTAAATCCGAATTAGTTGGCTGGTTTATTCCGATTTTAATTCCAAATTAAATGTGTCTCGAACACTGGTTCCCAAAGGCTTAATCTATAAATTCAAAACAATGAATGGATTTGAGTTAAACTACTACTTTTATGTGATTACCTCAACAGTAAGTAAATACAGTATCCTTTGTCAGAAGTGTGATAAAACTGGCCTCTACAGCGTAAAATAATCCTCTTTCAATAAATTTACGAGAAAATATAGTATTTTATTAACTAAGTATTATAAATTAACTAAGAACATATCTTTATTATTTTTTCATTAATTGTTAAATCTTTCTGAGTACCCTCTGCAATGTGCTCCTGTATCCCCCAGGGGCACACGTACCCCTATTTGGGAACCACTGACCTATATATATATATATATACAGTATATATATACAGTATATATATATATATATGTTTTTTTTTTATTAGCTTTTTTTTTAGGAGTCGCATGTTAAACACAGTTAGATGGATTTCTGAGTGTGTTCTAACTCAGACCTCACTCACACTTGCTGTCCCTTAGAGGAGAAAAAGACAAAAGTGTCACATATTGTGCAGCTGTTTGTTAATAAATGTGTCTGTGTGGCATTTAGCATCAGCAAATTTAACCCAGAATTGTCTTTTCTAGTCAGACTTCATTTGAAATAAAATATTGAGATATGAGTTTTGGTCCTTATCGTCTAGCTCTACTATAACAATATCTTTTTCATTTTATAGCTCATTTTGCATTAACGTACTCATTTTAGGAGTCGCTGCTTTTGCTACTTCTCAGAACAGCATGAAAACACGGTTGGAGGGATCACTGAGTGCGTCCTAACCCAGACCTCAGAACTCACTCACACGTGCTGTCCCTTAGAAGAGAAAAAGACAAAAGTGGCTCAAATTGTGCAGCTGTTTTTTAATAAATGTGTCTGTGATTCAACCCAGATTTTGCTTTCTGGTAACACTTTATTGAAGGTTTTTGTTTGTTTTTTAAAGGAAAAAAAGAGAAAAGAAATGGAAAAGAAATATGATGTAAAAAAAAGAAAAAAATACTTTATTGAGTTAAAAAAATTGAGATATACTGTATATCGCCATATTGAGACAAAATATCAAGATTTTTGTTGTATTTTTCCCTCATTCGTGTTTGTTTTGTGTGATTTTAGTCACTTCTTTATTTTTTGTTATTTTGTGTATGTTTGTGTAATATAGGGCCTGATGAAAATAATAATCACTATTTTGTTGTTTAAGCTCATTTATTGTTTTCATTGATTCTGTCATATATCAAAATCCATTTCAATTGAAAAACATTGCTTCTCTTGGTGAATACTGTTATGCGATTAACTCAGGTTAATCAAGATTAATTAAATAAGTCTCTAATTAATTAGAATATTTTTTAAATACAGTCCCCCCTCTATTTTTGGAGTAAATGTGTATGTTCTTGTTTGACTAGTGCACCTTTTTGTGATTTTGTGTATTTTTACTGTTTAGTGTGTTTTTGGAGTTTACTTACTGCCAGTTGCCCAAAGCTCAAATGTACCACTGTCCAGGTCAGGAATCAAACTACAGATCCTAAAGCAGCTTAAGCATTTTGATTTTCCAGTTTACTCCCAAACAAAGTGTTCTCATAGTGTGTCTTTGTTAATCCGTGTACCCTTCGTTCTTTGGTTATTTTGTTTTAAAACCAAATCAAAAAAACAAATAAACAGTGTGGTTATTTTGTTTTACTGATTTAAAACCAAAACGTTTTTGTGTTTTTTTTTTTTTAACTTGTTCTGTTTGTGAGATATTTGGATTTTTACGGGGAAATTACAGCGAGAACTGAAGTCAACTACACGTGGTTTCCCTCCCCAGGTCCTGGACCAGGTCTCCTCACACAATAGAACTGTTTAGGCAGCAGTTTCAGCAGTTTTCTGGTTCTGCTCCCGTTTGAATGTTTTAGCTTGTTTTATGTTTTGTTTTATGGTGTTATGGTCCCAATAGTATCCAAATAAACTGATGACTATCGACTGTGAGGCTGGTGTGATGAACAATAGATGTTAGAACTTCTACCATTTGACACTTTTGCAAAAACAATTACAGTTTTTTTTGAGGTCAGTAAAATGTTATTTTTAACAGCCGTCAACACACGCGAAAGTTGATCACAAGAAACGAGGAGCACCAGTAGATTCATTACACCACCTCTGGTTCCACATATCTTGTGTTACGTAACATCCATTTTTTGGTTTTGATTTATTTATGTATTAATAACATTTCAATTCATCAGTAATGTGATTTATTCTTTGCTCCTTTTTCGTCCGGGAGCAAAAGTCTGCCCAGTCACCAGATTATCTGGATACTATTGGGATTAGTTGGCAGATTTTCACAAATTCGGACTTCCAGCATCATTAACTCTTTCATGAAACGTCATCAACACACAAATTACACCTCTGCCATCGATGTGAGGTGGACAATATGATTCAAGATCATTTTTTATCAAACGCAGCAAATTAAAAGACCGTTCTGTGTGGTGAGATTAAAACATGAATCTCGTTTCCCCGTAAATATCCAAATACCACACAAACAGAACCAAATTTAATTTTAAAACAGAAAAACGCTGCTTGTGTGGTTTTTGGTTTTAACTATCCATTTTTTCTATTTTTTAGTTTGGTTTTGAAATGAAATAACCAATGAACAAAGGCTACACATATTATTGTTAAACATCTTTGTATTTGAACAAATATTTTTGTTATCATATTAATTATCTCTGCTTCCTCCTGCAGGACGAAGTCACTGGGACGAGGACAGCGTGGTCAGTTCTCCAGATGGCGGCTCTGCCAGTGACTCTGGGGAGCGGTACCGGTACCAGTGCAGCCCACAGGAACCCAGTAAGATCGAGACCCTGATCAGAGCCACGCAGCAGATGATCAAGGAGGAGGAAAGTAGACTGCACAAAGGCTCTCAGAAGACCAACGGGCTGCCTGTCGGCTCAGCTTCCTGCTTCAGTCCAGAATATAGCCACGCCCCCATCTCAATGTGTCGGGGTTTGAGTCCAGCACATAGCCCCGTCCCTTTATCTGGGCTCAGCAGTCCAGGATCTGAGCATTGCCAAAGAACCAAGGACCTGTCGCCTCTGTCCCTGCAGCTGCATCAGCCTATAGCCCAGCCCCTCTACCCCACCCACGCCCACCCTCGACCATATTTGGACAAACACACAGCGTACTATGCTCTGGAGCACCTCTGTGACACACAGAGTCTTCGTGGTTACTGCAGCCCTGCCCCCTCTGGCCACACTCACTGTGGTCACATACGCAGAGCTTCAGAACAGAGCCCCGGACACACTTCAGTGATCATCACCAACGGCAGCTAACGCTCATTAGCTGCGGCTATGCTAACGCTTACTCAGTGATCATCACCAACGGTAGCAAACAGTCATTAGCTGCTGCTATGATAACTCTGTGATCCTCATTAATGGTAGCTAATGATCATGAACTGCGGCTACGTTAACTCAGTGATCTCTAACAATGGTAGCTAACGGTCATTAGCTGTGGCTACGCTAACTCAGCAATCAATCACCAATAGTAGCTAGCGGTCATTAGCTGCGGCGACGTTAACTCTGTGATTCTCACTAACGGTAGCTAATGCTCATTAACTGCAGCTACATTAACTCTGTAATCTCCACCAACGGTAGCTAATGCTCATTAACTGCAGCTACGCTAACTCTGTGATCTCCAATAATGTTAGCTGCGGCTATGCTACCTCGGTGATCATCACTAACGGTAGCTAACGGTCATTAGCTGCGTCTACGCTAACTCTGTGATCATCACCAGTGGTAGCTAATGGTTATTAGCTGCGCCTACGCTAATGCTAACTCAAGTGATCATCACCAATGGTAGCTAATGGTCATTAGCTGCGGCTACGCTAACACAAGTGATCATCACTAACGGTAGCTAACGGTCATTAGCAGCATCTATGCTAACTCTGTGATCGTCACTAATGGTAGTTAATCGTCGTTAGCTGCGCCTACACTAATGCTAACTCAAGTGATCATCACCAATGGTAGCTATCAGTCTTTAGCTTAGGCTATGCTAACGCTAACTCAAGTGATCGCCACTAATGGTAACAAAGGATCATTAGCTGCGGCTACGCTAACTCGCGATCGTCACCATTGGTAGCTAACGGTCATTAGCTGTGGCTACGCTAACTCCGTACACTCAGTCATGTTTGACCAGTAGCAGCATTTCTCATGTCCCAGTCCAACCAGTACAATCCCATCCTCATCCAGCTCAGGTACAGGCTCTACTAGACCTGTTGATCCTCCGTTAGCTTAGCTTAGCCATCCATGCTAACTGTGCTGAAGGGCTAAAGCTTCTTTCTGTTTATCGTCACTCACAGGACTGAGCTGTGACGTTTTGCACTCTGAGCGATTACTTTCTTCCACTGCTGGGGGACGGGGGTGGGGGTGGTCGGGGGGTGGGGTTGTGCACTTTGCAGTGTGTGGGTTTTTTATATCTCCAGGTTTATATGCAAAGCCATTGTTTAGATGTCTCTACCCTGTGTGTGAAGGGTATGTAGTAGGTGTGTAGCAGAGCTGCAACATATTGGAATGGCTTCATTGCATCAATGATCCTGAAGCAGGTGTTTGTTCATGTTCAGTCACAACGTTTCTACGTTTAAAGCAAACCATATTTTTACAAGCTGAGTTTTTGTTTATTGTTTTTGCAAAGCCTGAAATCTGTTTTGTTTTTTGAATTTATTTATGATGTTCTGTAAATACACTTGAAAAAGTAACATTCAAGCACATGGGCAAAAAAAAATATTTATTGATGAAAGGTTTTGCTGTGATCGGCTCTGAGAGTGATTTTAACTGAGGGTGTTTGCCCAAGATGAGTAAATAAAATCCTTTTGCACAGAGAGACGTTCTGTTTTTAATCAAATATAACCAATACATCACAGAGAAATTGAAGAGAAAACCCCATCACAGTTTATTTTGTTAAAGCTATTTTACATTTGACCAAACATTAAATGGAGACTTATTTAATCTTTACCTACCAGTATATTTAACTGATTCAGGGCTTTTCTATGCCCCGGTCCATCCATCTTTTGCTGCTTAACCGTGTTCGGGTCTCGGGGACAGCATCCTAAGCAGAGAGGCCCAGACTTCCCTCTCCCCGGTCACTTGGTCCAGCTTTCCGAGGTGTTTCCAGGCCAGCAGAGAGACATAGTCTCTCCAGCATGTCCTAGGGGTTGAACAACTACATCATTTTAAAGGTTGATTCTATATGCATACTAGTCGAGTCGACGTCGACTCATCAATGACATCATCAAGAGCCGAAGCCATGCCGAGTGGCAGCCGAGTGCCAGTGTTGTGCCCGAAAAAATCTGTGACCGGAGGCGACTACAAATCCAACCCCTGCAGTTTCTTGGCGGACATTTACTCCCCCTTAAACAAGTTTGCAATTCTTCTCCAGTCTGCATTTACTTGACCCACAGGAGAGCAATATTTAAGGGGGAGTAAATACAGTAGCTCCTGAATAGCTACGAAGATGTTTACCACTCTTTTTCTCTACCACCAAGAAGCCGCAGCGGTCACAGATTGTTTCGTGTCACAGACTTCGGCACAACACCGCCAGCCCCTGGGACAGGGGACATGCTATAGAAGCTAAGTAAACCCAGGACCACTGCTGCTTCGCCTACGGTGAGTCTACGGTAACCGTTAAGCTCCAAGGCTTCCTTAGGTGTTTAGACTTTGTTTGGGCTGTTTTTACTGCAGCTTTGGCTTCCTTCACTGAAGCTGGTGTTGTGCCAAAATCTGTGACCTGAAAAAATCTGTGACCGCTGTGGCTTCTCAGCGGTAGAGAAGAAGAGTGCTAAACCTCTTTGTAGCTATTCGGGAGCTATTAACTCCCCCTTAAACATGACACTCTGGTGGGTGAAGTAAATGCAGACTGTTGAATAATTACAAACATTTTTAAGGGGAGTAAATGTCCGCCGAGAAGCAGCAGGGGTTGGCATTGTCGCAGCCTCCAGTCACAGATTTTTTTGGGTCACAGATTTTGGCACAACAGGGGTCTTCCCCTGCTAACGGAGCCCCCGTCCTGTGCTGCTGATGTTTTCCAGATCTGCTTAATACACAGACATGTTACCACTACAGCTAACGTTAGCAAATACAGTATATTAGCCGTAGTATCTGCCTACCAGCTGCAGTTTGAGGAGAAACGCTTGCTGCCTTGCCGTGCAGGGATACTAGGACCCTCGTTTTCTGTGTTGCACCACCATCTTGGGCAAAAGTCAGCTACTGCAACTAGTTGACGTCACGTAGACAGAGTCGCGAGACAACACTAAAATCGACGAGTCTGTTCAACCCCTAGCGTGTCCTGGGTCTTCCTCTGGGTCACCTACCAGTGGGACATTCCCTGAACACCTCACCAGGGCGGCATCCAGGGGGCATCCTAATCAGATGAACAAGCCACTTCATTTAGCTTTTCTCAATGCGGAGGAGCAGCAGCTCCTGGATGACTGAGCTTCTTACCCTATCTCTAAGGGAGAGCCCAGCCACCCTATGGAGGAAACTCATTTTGGCCACTTGTACCAATGATCTTGTTCTCTCAGTCATGACCCAAAGCTCTTGACCATAGATGAGATTAGGAACCATGATTGATCAGTAAATCAAGAGCTTCGCCTTTTGACTCAACTCCCTCTTCATCACGAAGGATCGATGCAGAATCTGTATCACTGCAGATGCCACACCTATTCGTCTGTCGACCTCCCACTCTATCCTTCCCTCACTTGTGAACAAGACCTCGAGGTACTTGAACTTCTCCACTTGGGACAGGATCTTATCCCCAACTTGAAGAAGGCACAGATTTGGTGGAGCTGATTCTCATCCCATCCGCTTCACACTCAGCTGCAAACCAATCGAGTGAGAGCTGAAAGTCATGGCATGGTGGAGTCAACAGGACCACATCGTCTGTAAAAAGTAGAGACCCAATCCTGAGGCCACGAAACCGGATCTCCTCAATGCCCTGGCTGCACCTAGAAATTCTGTCCATAAAAATTATGAACAGAATTGGTAGCAAAGGGCATCCCTGGACAAGTCCAACCCTCGCCGGAAACCAGCCAGACTTACTGCCGGCAATGCAGACCAAGCTCTGAGACCGGTCTTAAAGAGAACGGACAGCTCATATCAGGGAGTCCAATACCCTATTCTCCCTGAGAACCCCCCACAGGAATCCCTGAGGGACATGGTCAAATGCCTTCTCCAAGTCCACAAAGCACATGTGGACTGGTTGGGCAAACTCCCATAAACCCTCAAGGACCTGCTGATGATAATGAGCTGGTCCACAGAATAGACCTTAACAGGGAGGCTGAGGAGTGGGATCCCTCTATAGTTGGAACACACCCTCCGATCCCCCTTCTTGAAAAGGGGGACTACCACCACTTTGGTCTGCAAGTCCGTAAGTACTGTCCCGATGTCCACGTCATGCTGCAGAGTCGTGTCAACCATAACAGCCCCACAACATCCAGGGCCTTGAGAAACTCAGGCGGATCTCCTCTACCCCGGGCCCTTCTTCTTCTGTGTGGTTTTACGGCGGTCGGCATCCGAGGCAAGGAGCATTACCGGCCATACCCCCGGGGCCCTACCACCAAGGAGCTTTTTAACCACCTCAGTAATTTCAGCCCCAGAGATAGGACAGTCCACTCTTGGATCCCCATACCCTGCTTCCTCGCTGGAAGGCGTGCCGGTGGATTGAGGAGGTATTCCTTCCACCAGTTCACACAAAGTCTCGAGTTGAGGTCAGAAGGGCACCATCCCCACCATATACTGTGTTGACAGTGCACTGCTTCCCCCTCCTGAGATGCTGGATGGTGGTCCAGAATCTTTTCAAAGCTCTCCGGAAGTCGTTCTCCATGGCCTAACCAAATGTCTCTCTTGTCTGGGTTTTGACCACTGCGGTTGTGTTCTGCTTGGCCTGTCGGTACCAGGAACTCTGCTTTTTGCAGTTTTTGATGAAAATGAGACGGAGTCATTGATGGGGCATCGCTGCTCTGATGCAGACAGGGTTTATTGATAAAGTTTCACAGGCAGAAACAGATAAACAGGCCTTGAGGTCAGTATCACCAAATGTGGTTGAGGTTCACTACAAATCTGTTGCCTATTGGTCTGGAACAGGGGTGCCCAAACATTTTTCAGCTCACGAGCTACTTCTACCACAGACAGCTCTTTGCGATCGACTGTTTTGGGGGGTTGTAATTGTAATTCGTTATTCAATATTTGTATTATTTTATAATACAATAATAATATTGAAACAGTAACCCCTAAAAACTGAGTTAGAAAAATTAAAAATAATCAACAAAAATTTTGAAAATGAAGTTTGTAAAATATACAGTAAAAATGTAACGCTCTTGCATCCCTCGGTTGTGCGTTTCCGCTAAAGGGTGCGAGTGCGTAGGTTGTCCCAATCATACAGAGTGTGCTTTAGCTCCACCCACTATGCACCTTCCATGCACACCTGTTTGAAGCGTGCATGCAAGCGGACTTTGATGAAGGGAATTACCCATGGGACGTGGACTCTCATAATAAACCCTGTTTTAAAATGTTTTTCAAGTGTAAGTAAGGTATCAATTATTTTATTTCTGTAATATGTATTATATTGAAATGCATTTTGAATTACAAGGGCTTTGGTACATGTAGTTATGCTTTATGAAATGTCTGATTCAATTTCTAATCTTTTACAGGGACAGACAAAATTACATTTAATTTAATTCAGTTGAGGGCAGAAAATGACCAACTTTTCACATGCCACCGAAATGCTTCCACGCAACGATATGAGTAAGTAATTTGAATGCATTTTTTAGTATTGTTTTAATTACTTTATATGTTTTGCCGTCACGACTGATGACGTCCTGACTCCGGTGGATGACGTAACCACAAACTGTCTCAATTCTACCCGGTCAGCACAATTGTTTCATTACACACTTTAAAGAAATACCTTCAGTAATTGTTTCAGTAGCTCACTCAGCTAACAGGCTAACAGCTCTGAGCACAGGTCAAAGGTCACAGTTGACACTATGGTAAGAGGAGTTCTAGAATAATCTATGTCATGCGAAACTGATATAGCTAAGGACCTAACATGCACTAATAGCTCTATATTATTATATGATATTATTAGCTCTATAGTTGGTATCAGAGATGTTTTCCTGAAAAAGAAATGTAAGTTTGTACTTGTGAGGGAGCTGTAGTGACCCCTCCCTCACCGTACAGGTTTATTTATGCACTCCACCTCACCTACACTTTATATATATATGTATATTGGTATTTTCATATTTTTATCTCACTAATTAATTGTTTGAAGTAAGTTTATTGATGGGTTTTATTTGTGATCCTTGATTTCTCTTTCTTTGAGGCCATGGACAGTATACATGGAAGTGAAAACCAGGGCTGCGTCCGAATACTCCCTCCTTTCTCCTTTCCTATCCACTTTTCCTTAACCACGTGGATGACGTCACAGGGTTAGGGAGAGGAGTTAGGACAATCAGATGCACTTCCTCTAGGTCCCGTAATAATCTGACGGCCGCGAAGGTTAGCGACGTCTGCCGTGCTGATATAACCTCAAAAATCACACGGTTTGAATGTAAATCAAAGTAAAAGAGGCTACCAGGCTACAAGGAACTAAAGTGAAACTAAAAGAACGTCACATTGATAATGGTTGCTCACACTCACCTTCCACTCACTAATATGAATTATGTTGAATAAAACATAATGTGGCTAAAAATGTCTCTGATCCCTTTTTCTTGAACCACAGTGTGGTTTAGGAGTAAAACGTTTAAACTAAAAGAGTACAGTATCAATAATACAATATACATTATATATTTGTTAATACTAATGTTAAATAAATAAAAATCTTTTTTGTAAATGTTTTTTTTTTTTGTAGATATTTATTCTGGGTGTTGGAATGGGCTAAATACAGTGTTTGGAACGTTACTTTAAAAAAGTAATTAGTTATAGTTACTCACTACTTGTACCAAAAAGTAACTGAGTTAGTAACTGAATTACTCTATAATAAAAGTAACTCATTATCAAGGAAAGTAACTATTTGCTTTACTGTTAAAAAAAAAAGTTGCTATTTGTCAAAGAATTCAGATTTTTTAGATGTGTCGTTGTGAGGTATTTCATTAAATTTGAGTTGCTTACAACGGATGTGGACAAAGTCTTCACTCCTGGTTATAATGAACACTTCACATGCACGTTCTTATTTTTGACCACAATTAATTTAAAGGAGACGTATCATGGTTTTAAATCCTTCCTTTTTACATATAAATCATACAGTTGTGGTCTATATAAAGCGGAACTGCAATGCTTGGGTCTGAATTCCTCATTATTATAGCTCCACCCCTTTTCTACCCTTTTCTGATGTGCTTCTGAGAGCACTTCATACCCCGCCCCCTCTCCAGGTTGCAGAGGGGGTTCAACTCCACCCTGCTCGGCCATTTTTGTAGTTTGATAGAAGAGATACGATGATGTAGCGGCGCATAAACTTTTTATTCAGAGGTTATTTACAAAATGTCAACAACAGAAGACTTGTCCATCCAGCCTTACATGTTTGAGCCAGAGTCTGAACCGGCGGAGCGAGATGAAAATGAAGCTGATGAACCTGCAGAACCCTAACAAGTGAGCGAACACAAGCACCGAGCTAACGCTAGCGCCAAGCTAACGTCACAAAATGCATTTTAATACAGTCTTTTCAAAGACAAAAACGGCAAAATGAAATGACTAATGCAAACTTTAGATTTAAATTAAATCACGTAGGCCATATCATCAAGGATCTAAAACGAGCACACAGCGCTAACATATGAAGTCTGAAGACGGTGCAACTGCAAATGCTAACAAAATAATAGGGATGTAACGATTAATCGTAAGGCAGTTAAAAATCGATTCATAGGTATCACGGTTGATATCGATTTTTTGAAAATTGAATCGCAGTACTTTTTTTAACCAGCAGAGCTATCCACAAGTGTAGGTGGCGGGCGGAGTCTGCTAATACTTTCTTTCTGGCCGCCTTCTACTCTTAAATATGTTAATAAATGATTCTGTAAATATATCTGTAAAAGTCACATTTTTCTATTAGCTCTGTCTGCTAGCATAGCTTCTCTTCTTCACTGCAAGATATCTGCATGCCAACCGACCACTGTATTACCAGCGCCCTCTGCTGGTCCAAACATGACGTAAATCAGTGTAATCACGGTTTTTTTTTTATTTTTAAAGTCCAATTGTTAAGGCACAAAATACTTTATCAGTTGCACTTTTAAAAAGAAAAAGCACTATTATACAGTTTTGCATTGTTTATTATAAAACCAGAATTTAAATTAATAGGCTTCATTTTCATTTGTATTATAACTTTATTTATTTCATTCAAGATTTATTTTTAGTTAAATTGCATTGTTTTGAATAGTTTATCAAGGAATTCTTTAGACAATGAAAAATAAAAGGAAAATAGTACAGCATTTTCTAGTTTTTTTCCCAAAAAAAAAATTTGTCTACAGTCCCATTTTGTAAAATAAATCGTGAGAGAATCGTATCGCGAACCCAGTATCGTGAATCAAATCGTATCGGGAGTTGAGTGAATCGTTACATCCCTACAAAACAATGACAGGGACGTCTTATCATCACACTTTTTAGCGTTATTTACAGCTTATTGAAGTGCTCTGTTCATCGTCTCCAAAGATAGAAGGAATTGAACCCTCAATCAGACAAAGTCTTTCAGCAAATCCTTCTTTATACTGGTGGAGGTTGATGAAGCAGTCATCACTGAAGTGCTTCGCGCACACAAAAATGACCTTACCCACAGATGTGGGTACATTTCTGTGAAAAATAAAACTCAACCAGGCACTTTGAAAAGGTTCTGATGCTGGGAGACGGTGTAATGAAGCGTGTGGGTTACTACATCCAACAACCAAACATTTTGACTTATCCTCTCGTAACTTCTGCATCCTTGAGCTTGGACTACAAAATAAAAGCGAGAAATAAAAATGGCGGATTGCTCGAAGTGTTGGACCTGGAGTTGATGTACTAATTTGGCAGTTCCGCTGCAAATACTGTGATGTAATAGTTCAAAAAACGTAATAGAGAATAGAAAAATCGAAAACAGAATATAAAGATATCAACGGAGCACCTGAAGAGACTAATTTGAACTTTTCTGTACTTCTAAACACTCTAAAAATACAACAAAATGCATTTAAGGGCTAAAAAGGTGGATTTAGCATGATAAGTCCCCTTTATAGTAGTGTTTGTATCTCCACCTTAAAAATGACAACTTTTCATCAGACTGCTCCACGCTCATTATCTCTGCTGCTTCATCTAGTGCAGGGGTGCTCACTACGTCGATCGCGATCTACCAGTCGATCGCAAAGGTAGTGTTGGTAGATCGCATGACATCAAAAAACAGACGTGAACGGCTGATGTCAGCCTATCATCCATCCCGTCAAAAAAGCGAGGCCTTAAAATCGGAGGTAACTCGCTGACTAGCTTGTTAGCTTTGCTGCACTGTTTGCACATGCGCAGTGACCTAAAGGTCAGCTTATCAGCCATCCCGTCACTTGATTGACATGCAGGGCAGCCAGTCAGATGACTACTGAATTTTCCTCACCTTCGCCATCACATCTAAATGCTGTATCTTGGCTATTTTTCAATGGAATTGCATCAACATTTTTAACTGGTTTTCTCTTCATACTGGGTTTTTAACTAATACTACTGGGTAAACAGGCCTTCTAATTGGTTTTACTAGTTATACTGTTTTTTGTGTTCTACTGCAATATCATTGCTATTGCTAGGTTCATGCTAATGCTAAGCTATTGCTTAGCATTATTGTCAGGTTCATGCTAATGCTAAGCTATTGCTAGCTAATGTTAATGCTAGGTGAATGCTATTGCTAGGTGAATGCTAATGCTAGGTTAATGCTATTTCTAGGTCAATGCTAATGCAAGGTTATGGCTAATAGTAGATTAATGCTAATGTTAGCCCAATGCTAATGCTAGGTTAATGCTAATGTTAGCCCAATGCTAATGCTAGGTTGATGTTAATGTTAATGTAAGTTAATGCTAATGCTACCTTAATGTTAATGCTAGATTCATACTAATGCAAAGCTTTTGCTGTCTATTGCTATTGTCATGCTAATGCTATTGCTAGGCTAATGCTAATGCTAAAACATTTTAAATGCAATATGTCAGCTGTTTTTCTACCAATTTGCACCAAATTTGATTAGACTGAACCCCGATCCCCAACATTCGGATACGCGACCTTGGGTTACCAACCCCGGCGACTTCTTTGAACCGCTCGCAGCTTTAATTTGAGCTGTATTTTAGACCAGGTCTGGCTGATTCGATTGATGTATAACAGAAGTAGGCAACTTTTATCACAGCGGGGCCACAAAATGTGTTTGTTTGATCGGAGGGCCACATGATCAACATTCATGTCAGCTATTAGTATAATGAGCAATCTGAGCATTAATACAGGAAAGAACAAAGAGTGTTTATGTAAGTTTGTGTGTTTTTCTATCATTCTGTGTATGTTTGTTGGCATACTCGTTTTGAGGCATTTTGTGCATTTCTGTAATTCTTTTGTGTATTTTTTCTGTAAAATATATTTTGTATCTATTATATGTTTTTTAAGTCATACTGTCTGTGTGCTATAATTTAGTGTTTTTTTGGAGTAATTTTTGTTTATTTCTGTTGTCTATTGTGGGTTTGCAGAGTAATTTTTCTTGTATTTTTGTGTAAATTTATTGTCATTTTCTATATTTTTGTATATTTTTCTGAGAAATTTTGTGTATTACTGTTCTCGCTTTGTTCATTTTTGTAGTATTTTCTGTGTTTTTCTTTTGTCTTTTTCTGTATTTTCCTGCAATGTTTTAATGCTTTGTGTTTTTTAATATGTTTTTGCTCTTGTTTTGTATACATTTACTTTGGGGGACGTTTAAAATTTGACCGTGTGTCAAATTTCACAATGTTTTCATCAAGTTATGCCTTTTGCCATTGAGGAAAAAACAGTATGGCCATGCACCACTGGCCAACAGTCCAGTCCTTCTTTTCCTCTTTTTTCTGCAAAAACTGAGAAATAAATGGTGATTTCTTCACAGTATTCTAATTTTTTGAAATCCTGTTTTGTTGATTTTATCAGCTGGAAGCCCAAATTATGTAAAAATATACAAATATAGACTTGAAATTGTTTAAATTGTGGGCCCTGAATCTATAATCTATGAAAGTTTAACATTTTGAAAGGGATTATGGAACTTTTCCATGATATTCTAATTTTTTGCAAAGGGTCTGTACTTATGTTATTTCTTTAAGAAAAAAAAATCTGCTTTTTACTGTTGGGTCAGACTTGGATGAGAAAATGTGGCCCGACCCGCACTATAACTGTGACATGGTTATTTATTATTATTTATTTATCTATATACTTGAAATATGCTTCTTAAAGTTAACTCATTGCAGTCTACTTACTGTACGTACACTAGACTACAATAAACTTGATCAATATTGTCACGTCAAATGTTTCTCTGTTTTTGATTATGTTTTTAAGGTACATAAAGTTAATGCAGTTGAGCACACAAACTATTTACTGTTAACTTTTAAACTCCAGCACTATATGATGTTGAACATGTAAGTTTATAACAAGGGTAATACCTCAAAGTAAATGTGTGTAGTAAAAAACTTTTTTATTCTGCTAAATGAAATGTTATTAAAGTGACTTGACCTTATTCTGTACTTGGATCAAGATACTAAATATTAATATTTTGTAGTCGAAAGAAGTAAAAAAAAGTATACTAATGTACAAGTATAAGCTTTTGTATTAAAGTGACAGTCTAAGTTCAATGTACTTAATCTTATAATATACTGAAAAGCATAAAGAATAGTCTAAGTATACTTCATTATTCTTTCCTAAGTATATTAACCATAGTATATAAAAAAGTATATTTGAAGTATACTGTTTCAGTTTTAGTATAAAAGAAGTACACTTATAGTACAAGTATAAGCTTTAGTATTAAAGTGCAAGTCTAAGTATTAACGTACTTAGTCTTAGACTATTCTTTATACTTTTCAGTATAAGCTAAGTATACTTCACTATACTTTTCTTAAGTATATAAAAAATAGTATATAGAAGTATACTTCAAGTATACTGCCTCAGTTTTAGTATAAAATGGACTTGATTTATATAGCGCTTTATCACCACACTGAAGCAGTCTCAAAGCGCTTTACATATCAGCTCATTCACCCATTCACTCTGACATTCACACACCAATGGGACAGGGCTACCATGCAAGGCGCTAGTCAACCACTGGGAGCAAGTGTCTTGCCCAAGGACACTTCGACACATAGTCAGGTACTGGGATCGAACCCCCAACCTCTCGATCAGAAGACGACCCTCTACCACCTGAGCCACGGTCGCCCACATGTATAAACAGGTATACATGTAGTACACTTGAATAAACTACTTCATGCTAAGGGTCCCACAGTCTTAGTCAAAGAGGTTTGTCAGTACACTGACTGTGTCAGTGAAGATTAAAACACAGGAAGTGCTTTAAAATGACCTGAAATAATGCTGACTCACTGCTTCTGTGTATGACTAAGATTCACTATGGCTTGTGTGTTTTTTGTGTTTACATGATCATGGTGTATGAGACCAGTGTTTGGCATATGAGGACAGTCACACACACAGTCAGTGTGAACCAATACTTTAGTACAAATACGTGTGTGTGTGTGGCTGAGTAATGGTATAAGGTCATACAGTAAAATACAGTATGTCACATCACAGTTTTACATGATTTTAAATATTGGCATGACAAAAGCAGTTTTAGGATCAAATTTCACCATGTTTTTATCAAGATATGTCTTTTCTTATTGAGGAAATACTGTAAATATTGTGAATCTGTACAGTAATGTTGAGATGATATTTGATGAGTGAGTTAGCAGATCTTAGGAATTTCACCTCATGATTGTTATTTTTTATCATAATTAAAATTTTTCATCTAATTAATTTACTTTTTTATTATGCTTGTTTTCATTAACAGTTATTTATTTATTTAGAGGAAGAGGTGTTTGCATTGGAGCCAATGAATAACGGCTCATTAATTTTGGAGAAGATTGCAGCATGGAATGAGTTTACATACTGTACATCTCAAATATAAAGGAATTGATAATTGGTTATTCGATTAATTGCAGGATGTTATTCATGATCAAAAGCCAAACCACATATGACCAGTGTTGTTCTATGAAAAAATGTAACTAGTTACTGTTACCAGTTACTTCATTCACAAAGTAACTCAGTAAGTATTTTGATTACTTACACCAAAAAGTAATGCGCTACTGGAACAAGTAACTTTTGAGTTACTTAGTAATTGTATTATTTTTTGGGTCATTAGTGTCTGTACAGCTTCATATCAGCGCTTCTGATAAATGAAATGTTATTGTATCCAACCCTACAGTTAATAATCATTTACATTCACAGAACTAAACTCTGCTCATTATTAATCTTTACAAACACCAATCTGACTGAAACACTAAATATTTTTTCAATACCAGTTTATTTGCCTGAGACCAGCAGAAACTGAAAATGTTACAAGGAATTGTGAAATAAATAAAACACAAACAAACCTAAATATTATTAAAAATCAAAGATCAAAAATTAAAGTGGCTTCAGCATCATAAAACAGTTGTGTTTAGCCTTAGAATGTTCCCTTACAGCTTTAGTACAAAAACTAGCAACAATGTACAACATAAACACAAAAAACCTTCAAAAATAAATAAATGAAAGCAATCTGAATTAACATTCGGAATACAGTTTGACCAACTCTGCTTTACAAAAACTGCTATAAAACAGCCATAAATTATATTCATATAAAGCAAAAACCGCTGCTCAAAACTGCAATTTTTCAACCTTAGCACAGTAATGTAAAGTAAGCTGTGCATATTCCAGGTGCACATTCTGCTGTTGAAAATGCTTATGAATAAATAAATAAAAATAAATGTGGAAAAACTAATTCACAGCATTTTTCTCAGCTACACAATGCTAAACGTATCAGGCTGCTGTTAGCGGTGACTCAGCAGTAGCGACAGGCTGCTTATTTACAACAACATACCGTGCAATAGCTTTGCTGATCTATCCCTGGATAACGGTCACAGTCCATTAAAATCCAGCCGCTGTTCAATCAATCAATCAATCAATGAATCAATCAATCAATCTTTATTTGTATAGCGCCAAATCATAACCAATGGTATCTCAAGACACTTTACAGTAGAGCAGTCTTAAGAACGGACTCTTCATTTTATGGATACACACATATGCATATATACGTATATACACATACATATGTATCCCACACCCAACATGAATTCATCATGGTGGCAAGGAAAACCTTCTGTTAAGCAGCAGGAACCTTGTGTGGATCCCATTCCTATGATGAACAGCCATCCACGTTATGCTGTGTTGGGTGTGTGCAGAGGAGAGGGTGGAGACAGAGTTGCTGAGACTCTGTAACTCCACACTATGGATTCCACGGACCTGCAAGACAAAAGCCAGAAGGAGTACAGGAGCAAACACACAAGGGAAGAAGCAGACATAGAGAGAGTGTTTGAGAGAGGAATGGGACCCTCTCCGTTCCCTCTCTAACCTAAATGACCTCTCTCTTAACGCCCTCTCCAACCTCTCTCCAACCGAGCATGCCAGACCCCCCTATAGTCTATGCCTATTGCATCTTAACCATGAGCTATGAGCTGGTTCCTAACTAAAAGCTTTACCAAAGAGGAATGTTTTGAGCCTAACCTTAAAGGTAGAGAGGGTGTCTGCCCCCCGAACCGTGGTTGGTGGATGGTTCCAGAGAAGTGGGGCCTGATAACTGAAAGCTCTTCCTCCTATACTACTTTTAGAGACAAATGGAACAACGAGTAGGCCAGCATTTTGAGAGCGTAGTGTTCTGGGGGGATTGTATGGCACTACAAGCTCCTTGAGATAGACTGGTGCCTGTCCATTTAAGGCTTTTTAAGTGAGAAGAAGAATCTTGAATTCTGTTCTATATTTTATGGGAAGCCAATGCAGAGAGGCTAATACAGGAGTAATGTGATCTCTTCTCCTAGTTTTAGTCAGTACACGTGCTGCAGCATTTTGAACCAGCTGAAGTGTCTTAAGCGACTTGCTCGGGCAGCCTGCTAAAAGAGAATTACAATAATCCAGTCTAGAGGTAACAAAAGCATGGACTAGCTTTTCGGCGTCGCTCTGAGACAGGATAGATCTGATTTTAGCAATGTTACGGAGATGAAAGAAGGCAGTTCTTGAAGTTTGCTTTATGTGAGAGTTGAAGGATAAGTCCTGATCAAATAGAACCCCAAGGTTTCTAACAGTTGTGCTTCGTGCCAGGGTAATGCCATCTCGGGCAGTTAGGCTAGCATAGGTTTCTCTAAGGTGTCGTGGGCCCAGTACAATGACCTCAGTCTTGTCTGAGTTAAGAAGAAGAACATTTTGGTCCATCCAGGCCCTAATGTCCTTTAGACAGGCCTCAAGTTTAGATAGCTGATTTGTCTCACCTGGCTTCATTGATACATACAGTTGGGTATCATCAGCATAGCAGTGAAAGTTAACAGAGTATTTTCTCATAACATTACCAAGGATGATCATATAGATACAGAAGAGGATTGGACCTAGCACAGAGCCCTGAGGAACCCCGTAGCTTATTTTAGTGTACACAGAAGACTTATTATTCATGTGTAAAAACTGGTACCTATCAGATAGGTAGGACTTAAACCAGTTTAGGGCAGTCCCTGTGATTCCAAGTAATTCCTCTAATCTCTCTAGTAGAATATAGTGATCTATAGTGTCAAAAGCTGCACTAAGATCTAATAAAACCAGCACTGAGAGTCGTCCTTCATCTGAAGCCCAGAGTAGATCATCAGTTACTTTAACTAAAGCAGTCTCTGTGCTGTGTTGAGCTCTAAAACCTGACTGGAAGTCCTCGAACAGGTTGTTGTTTTGAAGGAAGTCAGAGCTGAGCCGCCACAACTTTCTCAAGAATCTTTGAAATAAAAGGAAGATTAGATATAGGCCTGTAGTTTGCTAAAGTGCTGGAATCAAGAGTAGGTTTTTTGAGAAGGGGTTTGATTACAGCTACTTTAAAGGACTGTGGCACGTAGCCTATTGATAGGGATATATTTATTGTCTCCAACAAAGATGGGCAGACCAGGGGAACAACTTCTTTAAACAGCTTAGTTGGGATCAGATCTGAAAGGCAGGTCGATGGTTTGGAGGATGAAATAATAGAGTTAAGTTCCTGAAGTCCTATATGTGTGAAACAGTTTAGGTTAGGCCAATTTACATTTAATGGTATAGCAGGCCCAGGTGAAGGCAGGGAGTGGCTAATTTTATCTCTAATCTTATGAATTTTATCGTTAAAAAATGTCATAAAGTCCTCACAGCTGAGGGCTAGAGGAATTATGGTTATATATATATATAGTTATTTATTGGATGGTGCACTGAGTTTAAGGCAGCAGGAATGGCCTCTTTAAATTTAGCCACAGCACTATTGGACAGATTTCTACTCGTAACTATTTTATTGCACAGTGCGAGATCCTCGAGGATAATGTTAAAAGATATTAAAAAGTGATCTGATAGCAGAGGATTTTCAGGGTTGACTTTTAGTTCATTAATATCAAGGCCATATGTTAGAACAAGATCAAGAGTATGAGTTAAACGATGAGTAGCTTCATTAATAGTTTGAAAAAAGCCAACTGAGTCTATTAGGGACATAAAGGCTGAGCTCAGGCTATCACTATCTTTGTCAACATGGATATTAAAATCTCCTACTATCAGTATTTTATCAGAACTGAGGACTAAGTTTGATATAAACTCAGAGAATTCTGATAGAAATTCAGAATAAGGGCCTGGAGGACGGTAAATTATCGCAAATAAGACTGGCTGGCAGGTTTTTAATTTGGTATGAGATACATTTAGAACCAGGCTTTCAAAGGAAGTGTAACTGGCCTTTGGTTTAGGATAGATTAGGAGAGAGGAATGATAAATAGCTGCTACACCACCTCCACGGCCTATGTCTCGTGGCATATGAGTATTTAAATGACTGGGAGGAGTGGCTTCATTTAAACTAACATATTCATCTTGATACAGCCATGTTTCAGTTAAACAGAATAAATCAAAGTTATTTTCTGAGATAAGGTCATTTACTAGTAGATATTTGGATCTCAGTGATCTAATATTTAATAGAGCACATCTAATGATTGTTGTTTTGGTGCATAGGCTTCCATCACGTTCACCATAGCAGCGTTAGCTTAGCTTCACTGATGCATCTTTTGGAGACAAATTGGTAAAACGATGCGCGTATTTCTACTCTGAGAAGCTCGTCCTGCTCTCGCATTGACTCACCATGATTGGTGGACGTGATGTAAACAGAGACACGCCGACAATGCTTCTTCGCCAAGATGGCGCCGCGGATGGTTGCCTCGGTAATGCGCTCTCTCGTAGTTGTTATGTTTTTCTTTATTTTTGTAGTTTCTTGCTCCCCTTCTCTGGTCTCTTTCACCAGAGAAGAACTAATAAACGTAGGACAGTCCTCTGCTGATCTTTTTTCACCGGTTCTCATTGAACCAGAAAGTTATGCGGAGATTCTCACCAGAGGAGCAGCAGGTTTCTATGGAATTTGCAGGAGATGCCGCAGACGTAGACGAGGTAAACGAGCAGGCGCTTCCATTCATTCACCTGGCGAATGTCCGCTCTCTGGCAAATAAAATGGATGAACTGCTGCTCCTAAACACCAGAAACTCTGACTTTTGCAGATTCACCGCCCTGTGTTTTACTGAAACCTGGCTCAGTGAACTCATCCCGGACAGCTCTCTACATCTACCGGACTTTCAGCTCCTCAGAGCGGACCGCGTAAAAGAGCTCTCTGAGAAGACGAGGGGAGGCGGTTAATGCTTTTACATTAACCAAGGTTGGTTGCAGGTGCAAGATGTCGCAGTGTTGAAGCAGACGTGTAGCCCTAATCTGGAGAGTTTTTTCATAAACTGTAAACCGTTTTATTCTGTGCAGGAGTTCTCCTCGTTTGTTTTGGTCGGTGTTTACATCCCACCTCAGGCTTGTGTAACAAAGGTGTTAAAGCACCTGGCCGACCAGATAGCAGACGTGGAGAAAAAACATCCAGACTCTTTGCTTATCATTCTCAGGGATTTTAACAGAGCAAATCTAACCCACGAACTCCCTAAATACAGACAGCATATAAAGTGCCCCACCAGGGGTGCTAACACACTGGACCACTGCTACACTGCAATAAGGGATTCATATCAATCTGTTCCCCGTGCAGCTTTGGGGCTCTCTGATCACTGTGTGATTCACCTCACCCTGACCTACAGGCACAAGTTTAAATCTGCTAAACCTGTAGTAAGGACTGTTAAGAGGTGGAAAGAGGAGTCAAAGCATGAGTTACAGGACTGCTTTGACTGCACTGATTGGAGTGTTTTTGAAGCTGCATCAGACAACCTAGATGAACTGACTGACACTGTGACATCTTACATCAGCTTCTGTGAGAACATGTGTGTGCAGACCAAGACTTTCTGCACATACAACAACAACAAACCCTGGTTCACACCTCAACTTAGGATGCTCCGTCAGGCTAAGGAGGAAGCCTACACGAGTGGGGACTGGGTCCTGTTTAAGCAGGCTAAGTACACACTAACCAAGGAGATCAGAGTAGCCAAGAGGTGCTACACTGAGAAGCTAAAACAAAGCTTCTCAAACAAAGTCCTTTCAGAAGTGTGGAAAGGCCTGCGTGAGGTTACCAACTACAGGAAACCCTCCCCCCACCCTGCAGGTAACAAAAGACTGGCTGAAGACCTGAATTGCTTTTACTGCAGGTTTTCACACCCACCCCCGAGCTCATTAGCATCAGCCCATCACCTGGACTCTGCCCTTCCTGCTCCCCCCACTTCCCCCCCTACCTCACCCTCTGACCCCCCACCTGCCCTGAACATCAATGAAAGAGATGTGTGCCAGCTATTCAAGAAACAAAAGATCAAAAAGGCTCCAGGACCAGAAGGAGTATCTCCCTCCTGCCTGAAAGCCTGTGCTGAGCAGCTGGCCCCCATCTTCACACGGATCTTCAATACATCACTGGAGCTGTGTGAAGTACCTTCCTGCTTCAAAAGCTCCAGCATCATCCCAGTCCCAAAGAAACCTGCCATCACAGGACTCAATGACTATCAACCCATTGCTCTGACGTCCGTAGTCATGAAGTCCTTTGAGAGGCTGGTATTGAGCCACCTGAAGGACATCACAAGACCCCTTCCGGACCCCCTGCAGTGTGCCTATCGGGCAAACAGGTCTGTCGAGGATGCAGTCAACATGGGACTGAACTACATCCTGCATCACCTCGACTCCCCAGGGACCTCCGCTAGGATCCTGTTTGTGGATTTCAGCTCTGCGTTCAACACCATCATCCCGAACATCCTTCACCAGAAACTCACCCAGCTCACAGTGCCGGCCTCCACCTGTCAGTGGATCACCAACTTTCTGTCTGACAGGAAGCAGCAAGTAAGGCTGGGAAGCATCACATCTAGCACCCGGTCACTCAGCACTGGCGCCCCACAGGGGTGTGTTCTCTCCCCACTTCTATTCTCCCTCTACACCAATGACTGCACCTCAGGGGACCCCTCTGTGAAACTCCTGAAGTTTGCAGACGACACCACCGTCATCGGTCTCATCCGGGATGGGGACGAGTCTTCCTTCAGACGGGAGGTGGAACAGCTGGCTCTCTGGTGCAGTCAGAACCATCTGGAACTGAACCCGCTCAAGACTGTGGAGATGACAGTGGACTTCAGGAGAAATCCCCCCCCCACTCTCCCCCCTTACCATTCTGAATAGCAAAGTGGCTCCTTCAGGTTCCTGGGATCCATAATCTCACAGGATCTGAAGTGGACCTCCCACATAGACACAACCAGGAAAAAGGCACAGCAGAGGATGTACTTCCTACGTCAGCTGAGGAAGTTCAACCTGCCCCAGGAGCTGCTGATCATGTTCTACACCTCCATCATTCAGTCTGTTCTGTGCACCTCCAGCATTGGTTTGGATCTACAACCAAACTAGATAGACACAGACTACAAAGGATAATCAGGACTGCAGAGAAGATCATTGGTGTCGATCTGCCCTCCATCCAAGACTTATACCTGTCCAGGGTCAGGAAACGGGCAGGTAGCATCACTGCAGATCCCCCACACCCTGCACACAATCTGTTTAAACTCCTCCCCTCAGGCAGACGCTACAGATCACTGTACGCCAAAACAACCCGCCATAAAAACAGTTTCTTCCTCCAGGCTGTCACTCTGATCAACTCTAAACAGTCATAGAGTGTCAGACCTGTTTCTGTGAAATAACCATGGAACTAAACATAACAACCCTGGATCAACCTGTCACTGTGAATGTTCATGGACATAATATTTTCATTTAAATGTTCACCTGCACTACTCATGAATGCACTACTGCACTATTATCTTATTATTATTTTATTTTGTTAATATTATTATTATTATTATTATTATTATTATTATTATTATTATTATTATTATTATTATTATTATTATCTTGTTATTTTATTTAGTTTGCACATATTAGTCTAACTACTCTTATAATTATGTATTTATATTTATGTTTATACTTCTTTTTTTATTTATTTTTCTTTATTCTAGTTGATTGTTATTATTTAATGTCACACTACCTGAGAGACCACAGGTCACCAAACAAATTCCTCGTGTTTATTCATACACTCTTGGTCAATAAAGTTGATTCTGATTCTGATTCTTCTGTTTTACCGTGGTTGGCACGGCATCCCGCAAAAAAATGTAGCACCACTGTGAACAGGAAGTACACTGTTGCTAGCAAAGTAACGGGCAAACGCACCATATTGTAACGGTAACTGCATTATTTCTTTTAAAAATATTGCGTTAGAGTATTAGTTACTGTCAAAAGTAACGTTAACACTGCATATGACCCGTGTTTCTACTATGGAGCCGTGAGTTTTGATGTCCGTGTAATCATAAGTATGGCCTTACAGCTCATATAAGAACAAAAATTAGATCCATGGGGTAAAAAAACTGAAGAAGAGCTGGAGACTGTTGTAGCAAGACACAAATCTGGACAAGGTTGTTTGTTGGTGTTTTTTCTAAGAGCTCAGTGGTCTCCATAATTTTGATATGGAAGACATTTGGGTGGAAAAACCCAAATCTCTAGTAGAACTGAGATGTATTGCGGTGTGGTGGACTCACTGGCAATTATTGAGAGGATTAAGTCCAAAATAAATCATCGTAAGAAGTTTTTGGAAAAAGAATGTGCTTTACAAGTCCAGTATGAAGAACAGTTTGACAGTATCCAGCATGAGGAGACGGAGAAGCTCACGGAGCTGGAAAATGAGAATCAGAGTCTCAGCAAAGAATTGTTGCATCTCCGGGAACAGTTGGAAGCTGCAAAAACTAGCCTGTTAACACATACTACAGAAGAAACAAGACTTAAAGAAGTGAACTTGAAGCTTCAGGAGCGTATACAAGGTTTGGAGTTAGAACTCAAAGAGCAAAACAATTCACTTGTAGCTCAGATAGAGAAAATGGAAAGTCACATGTGTAAAAAGGATTTGGAGATTCAAAGTCTTAAGGACAAATTGAGTGATCTTCAGACTGGAATGAAGAAACAAACCAATCCCTTTCCTCCTGAGAACGACATGGAAAACACTGTTAAGGTGTTGATGGAACGTCACCAGGAAATGAACGGACTGGAAGGAGAAGAGACCAAACTAGAAACACTTTTGGAAGAATGTGAAGATGCAGAAACCAATGTTCTGTTGGGTGAACCAGTGGAGCTACAGACTGGGACCAGTACTAGCTCTGCTGATGGGGAGCAGACATTTTCACACCGTGCTGGCATCGCAGCAGCTTGTAAAGCAGCTTCAACACTAGCATTAGCATACATGGTGGTAAAAGGACGTCACAGTTTCATTTTCTCAGGTAACATATTTTAAACTGTCATGACGTTAAAGTTCTGTACAATTTTGTCTAAATCCGTCTCTCACTCGGCCAGCAGGGTATGGACCAGTGTTAATTTTGACAGCAAAATTTCATTTAGTTTTAGTCATAATCTTTTGACTAAATGGTTGTTTAGTTTTAGTCATGATTTAGTCATGTTGATTCTATTAGTTTTAGTTTAGTTTTAGTCGACTAAATATCATAATGTTATAGTTGACTAAAAACCATTAGAGATTTAGTTGACGGAAATAGTGTACATTTCTTTTTGTGTTTACATGTTTCTATGTCTACAATGAATTAAAAATTAAGTATGAACAGAAAGACACAAAGGTTTTACTTATATGAAAACAATTTTAATCAACTTGGCTTTCCTCTGTATGAAATAAAGGAACAGTGCTCCTTGAAAAAAAACATTTGTTCATAAAAAAAAAATTTGGACAATCTTGACACAAAAAAACTGAATTAACTGCCATATGTAGTATATATTTTCACCCTTGGAAAAACATTTAAAGAAAAGTGCATGTGCTATACTGTCAGCAGGCCTTCACTCCCTGGATAATTAATTAAATTAATTTAACTAAAAATAAAACAATTCTGAAAATTAATTTGAAGTATTTCAACAAAAATCTTCAAATATAAATACATTCAAAGGAAACAAAATATAAAAATATAATTCCATCAAGTATTTAAAACTAATAATAAAGAAAGAACACATATTCAAGATTTTATGAAAAGTAGTCATATGCATTAAGTGCAGTCTCTAACAATATTTTACCCTAACTACTAAACAACAACCATCAGGGCAGAAAAAAAACAATCTACTGGCATGGCGGACAGCCTTTTAAACACTCAAAAACAAAATCATTTTACTACGTTTTTAGAATGAAATAGTGCATGTTGTTGCAATACAAGTATAGCTAATATCCCTTTTTATTTGCTTCGATAAGGAATGCGCTTCATGCTAAAGTGCTCCTTGCTCTGTTGCGCTTACCTCTAGTGAGGTCTCCTGTAACACTAAACACCCGCTCTGCAAAGGCTTGAGAAGCTGGCACAGCCAAGAGGTCTAAAGCAAAAGGCTTTAAGCTGTGATAGAGAGAATCGCTTTTTTCCAGCCAAAACTCTGTTCCTGTGTCACAAGTGATGGGCTGTGAAAGCTCTTCCTTATACTTTCTGATTTGCTGCCTGATGTTGTTTTCAGAGAATCTTTGTTTAGGTGTTGAGCAGCATTTTGAGAGAAACCTGAAGACCGGCTTCTTTGATGAGGATGGTACTACTGGTTCCTCTGTGCTCTCCTCTCCATTAACATCAGACTCATCCTCTTGTTGCGAGTGTGTGGATTTTACCACATACTCCTCTGCTGTTTTGAGCAGTTCCCGAATATTGTCATTAGTTACATTAACAAGGGTTTCACATACACTGGGGTTGACAAAACAGGCAGCTGCTGCAAGTGGCGTGAACTTTTCATCAGTTGGATCCAAGATGTATGCAAAACGAAGGTTTATACTGACTCATTTTTTCTGCAAGAGTACCAAGGTCTCGGTAGCTGGTGTTCTCTTTAAAGTCATCAAGGTGGCTGAGCAGGTCAAGGAGAGCAGGGACAACCAGGCACATGGACATGGTGTCACTCTGAAGGGTTTGTGTATGTTCTGCAAATGGCAGCAGTAGTTCACGCAATGACTTAAGCTTTTGCCACTCACTGGGGAGCAAGCTGTCCCAACCCATGTCATTTTCTATTTGGCAGACCGAGTCTTTCACTTTGAGGAGGCGTGCGATCATGTTATATGTGTTATATATCAAAGTGATCAATGATATAAGGTTGAACACTGATTCAGGAAAAGTATCTGTTCTCATTCTGTTGGATCTAAGTGCTGCATTTGACACTGTAGATCATACAATTTTGTTGCACAGATTGCAAACATGGGTTGGACTAAATGGAAAAGTAATGCAATGGTTTAAGTCATACTTGGAGGAGCGAAGCTATTTTGTAAGCATTGGAAACTTTGAATCTGACAGATTACCAATGTCCTGTGGGGTTCCTCAGGGATCTGTTCTTGGACCTCTTCTGTTTAGCCTTTACATGCTTCCTTTAGGACAAATTTTACAGAACTGTAAGGTTGATTATCAGAGCTATGCAGATGACACACAACTATATCTATCACTTAACCCAGATGACCATGGTCCCATTGAGGTGTTGTGTGACTGTTTAGAAAAAGTAAACTGCTGGATGAGTGAAAACTTCCTTCAACTAAACCATGACAAGACGGAGGTGATTGGCTTTGGTAACAAGGAAAAGAGGACTGCTGTCAGCAATTATCTTGAGTCTCGATCTTTAAAAGCTAAAGACCAAGTCAAAAACCTTGGTGTTCTGATTGACTCAGATCTTACATTCAGCAGTCAGATCAAATCTATCACAAAAACATCTTCTACCACCTAAAGAACATCTCCAGAGTGAAAGGTTTAATGGCTCAGAAAGACCAGGAGAAACTGGTCCATGCTTTTATCTCCAGCAGACTGGACTATTGTAATGGTCTTCTGACAGGAATCCCCCAAAAGAGCATCAAACAGCTACAGCTGGTTCAGAACGCTGCAGCTCGGGTCTTAACCAGAACAAAGAGGTCAGAGCACATTACTCCAGTTTTAAAGTCTTTACACTGGCTCCCAGTCAGCCTCAGAATAGACTTTAAAGTTCTGCTGCTGGTGTATAAATGTGTGAATGGGTTTGGTCCAGAATACATCAGTGACATGTTAGTCAGGTATGAACCCAGCAGGTCTCTCAGATCTATGGACACAGGTCAGATAGTGGAGCCCAGAGTTCACTGTAAACATGGTGATGCTGCTTTTAGTTGTTATGCTGCAAAGAAGTGGAACAAACTGCCAGCGGAGCTGAAGTCAGCATCCAATGTGAACATTTTTAAATCAAAGTTAAAGGCACTTTTTTTCTCTACTGCATATGATTGAGAGAGAGATTTTTTGTCATGTTGTTGATGTAATGATGATTTTACTGATGATTTTAATTGATTTTACTGATGATTTTAAATGTTCTTATTGATTTAAATGTTCTTATTGATTTTAAACAATTGAATGTTTTATCATGTAGAGCACATTGAGTTGCCTTGAGTATGAAATGCGCTATATAAATAAATTTGCCTTGCCTTGCCTTGCCTATGTGCTTGACCAGCGTGTGGGGCAGTCATTTACGACAATAAGACCACACGCATCCAAGATCCTTTGTGTTGCAACAGATGACTTGTGAAAGAGCTTCACCACCGACCTTGTTTTGTCCAGGAGTCTCTTGACACTTGCCTCCTTTTGCATCAGGTGGACCACAAGTTGTATGGAGTGCACCACACATGGAATCCGTTCCATGTTAACATTATGGTACCTGAATAACAACAACAAACACAAATTAACAAATATTTTTTAAATATTCTATTTGAAACTTAAAATAATAAATTATAAGTGCAAAAGAAACCAAATACCACAAACATACTCCAACTTTATTCATGCAATCAAACTTGGATAAAAAGAGGTTTAAGATAATTGCTCACCTGAGATCATCAACTTCAGGCACAGAGTCACTTTCCATGACTGGGAAATCTTCTGAATCATCTGAGGTGATGTCTTCTCCCTCTGAAGCTGTATTTTTAAATGCTGCCACCATATTGCTCCCATTGTCTGTTATCACTGCGATGATCTTCTCAGTTGGTATATCCCA
Organism: Gouania willdenowi; assembly: GCF_900634775.1. Lineage (NCBI taxonomy): Eukaryota > Metazoa > Chordata > Actinopteri > Blenniiformes > Gobiesocidae > Gouania > Gouania willdenowi. The sequence goes on from NC_041059.1 coordinate 37,129,569, forward strand.
TTCTTGCAGAGATTTATCCACACAAGCTTTGATTGACTGTGCAGTGTGTGGATGGGCTACCTGTTCAAGAGCCAACAAAATGTGCTCTGGTTTATTTTGTTCAATGCAAAAATAGCATGAACTAATGGCCAGGAATGAAGCAGTCAGTCCTTTTTTTGTCCACAAGTCAATTCCTACAGACATCCTCCGAGCAGCAGCCAGTCTCCCCCTAAATTTTTGTTTTTCATCTTCGTACTGTTTGTCTATCAAGTTACCCAATTTGGTTTTCTTTGGAATAGTCATCTTTTTGTCAATAGTTTCCATCATTAGAATAAAGTCCTCATCTTCAATAGTAGTGACTGGTAATCCTGTCCTTCCTATCCATTTCGCTATTGCTTCCTCTTTACTCAGCTGCTCTTTTGAGTTACTCTTGTATTTTAAGACACTTTGAAATGCTGTTGAAATACTCTGTTGAGTAGTTTTAGCCCTCTTTGCACCCGGCGGCCCGCTGTCATCATCTGGACGCTTCTGCAACTGCTAGAAAAATAGCGGGTAAAAGAAAAAAAGAAAAAGCATTCAACTTATTGGCTAAAACGTTTCAGGCTTTTTTAATTACCATACCACAGTAATGGGCAATATAGCTCTACAAACGTAACTCTAGTGTAGCAACAAAAAGCTATACATAATTATGACATGCTTACCTTTGAGTGGATTTCAGGGTGACTTGTCTGCAAATGTCGCTTCAAGTTTGTTGTGTTTTTACCGCTAATAGTTGCTCCACACGGTGTACACAACGTCTTGTTTTGGTTCACATCATATTTAAAGTGTGTCCATATGTCGGCTCTTCTTTTTCTACCCGCAGTCGACATTTTCATACTTCCATTGCAGACACAAGGAAATGCTGAAGCCTGACTATGCAAGACATCGTCCTCTGATTGGACGTCTCTGTGTTTATCCCGCCTTACGATACTAACAGTTCCTCTGATTGGATGTTGATGGCACAGGTCTTGTCGTCTCGTTTTTATTCGTCAACGAAAATATCAATAACTTTCGTCAAAGTTTTTATCCCTGTGCGGTAGTTTTTATTAAGTTATCGTTTCGTATTTGTCAGACAAAACATGTAGTTGACGAAGACTATGACGAAAAATTTTCGTCAACAAAATTAACACTGGTATGGACCATGTGAGGGGCCCTCAGGAGCTCTAGTCATCAATGAGCTCCTTATGAGAGAACTTTTATACAGGGACACATCAGGGCATATCACCTCTGAGGAAAACTGGCAGTTGACAGTTGAAACATGTCAGGAGATAAAACGTGCACGTTCTCCCCATGCTGCGTGGGTTTCCTCCGGGTACACCGGCTTCCTCCCACAATCCAAAAAAGTGACAGAAAGAAAAAAAAAAAGAAAAAAGAACTGATGTTGACAGGTAGTCATGGTAACTCAGGATAAGTTAGAACATTACTGTTGACAGGTAGTCATGGTTACTCAGGATAAGTTAGAACATTACTGTTGACAGGTATCTTGGTAACTCACGGTTAGACATCAAAGTCTAATTGGAACTGTGAGTGTTTCACTGTAGTTACTTGACCCACAGTACTTTGGACCATCATCAGAGCACACAGAGGTATGTAGAAACTGCTAAATCAGCCTGATAGCACTGGTAATAGGTGTTTGATGAATGTGATGATGCATTTATTCTGTTGTTTACCTTAAAGATGTCTGGGGCACCGTTTGTAAAGTTGGATAATGCCAAAATAAAGAGCAACTTTTTGCAATATTTAGCTTGTTAATGTTTCTGTGACTTTTGAACAGATTTACAGCAATACTTGTAACATTTGGGACATTTTTTTCTCTTGTATAAATATTATGTAAATGTTAAGTGTAAATGTTAAATGTTAAATGTTTAATGTTAAATGGCAAATGTAAATGTTAAATGTTAAAAGTTAGATGTAAATGTTACTACTAAATGCTAAATCTAAATGCTTAAATATAAATATAAATGTTAAATATAAATGTCACAGGTGAAACTAAATATTTAGCTTTTATGCAAATTCACAAGCGTTTGTTTTATGTTATGCTTTATTTTGATAATTAGCTTCACCTGTGACATCTAGATTTAACATTTAACAATTACATTTAACTCTTATATTCTGATTAAACATTTTGATGTAACATTTAGATTTACCATTTAGATTTGACATTTATAATCAGATTCAACATTTAGCTTTAACATTTAGATTGAACTTTTTATATTCAGATTTACATTTAGATTTAACATTTAGCTTTAACATTTAGATTTAACATTTAGCTTTAACAATTAATCTTTAGATTCAGATTTTACATTGATATGTTTTTACAAGAAAAGAAATTTCACGAATATTGCTGTAAATCTTTTCAAAAGTAACAAAAAATTCATACATGTTTTTTAAATGTGGTTTGTTGCCAAATGTTGCAAAAAGTTTATTTCAGTATGCGTAACTTTACAATTGGCGCCCCATAGAGACGATTAATCTGAATGTGTTTTAAAATGAGTCCTTGAACTACCATGACCCTTAACAGATCAACATGCCGTCTAACGGGCTCAAAAACCTGATTTGCTTGCCCCCACATTTATGCAACATTTATTTTTGACAAAAAGTGCAAATTTATGTTGCCAGTCAGTACCCCAAATTTAGGTTTGTAGACTATTCTGCTTCTTTCTATAGACTATAATGATCTTTAATACAAAAAAAATCCTACAACCTTAATGATCAGTTACCCTAAGATTATTGTCGCATTGAGTTATAAAGTATTTGTATTTGATAGCACTTGTTTTAGACAATTTGATGGTGTCTAATGTCTTCCCCTCTCCCCATTTTTTCCTTCACAGCACCTAATATTGTTTACCAAAGAAATGGAGATGGAGAAGTCAAGTCCCCTGTTTGTAGCGCAAGAGTTTGTGAGGCAATATTATAGCCTCCTAAACAACGCTCCAGATGTTTTGCACGGGTAAATAAAGACTTCAAATGCTATAATCAATTACCAGAATAATTAATTAAAACGTTGTTGTTGTTGTTGTTTTAGGAGTGATTCTTCCGATGTTCATGGAGGACTTGATACAAATGGAAACCTGGCTGAACCTGTGAATGGACAAGCGGTGGGTTTTGCCAAATCTTGAAATAATTGTGATTCAATGTGTTTTATTATCACTGTTATGTTTTAACAAGAAAGCATAGGATTTATAAATGTCGAAGGTGGATTTTATTTTTTATTGTAAATTCTTTTTGTGCCATTTCTGTCTTTTAGGGAATCCATGAGAAGATGGTGTCACTCAGTGAATGCCACACAAAGATCAGGCACGTGGATGCCCAAGCCATGCTGAATAATGGACTGGTTGTGCAGGTACTTGGAGAGCTGTCCAACAGTGGCCAACCAATGAGGATGTTCATGCAGACGTTTGTTCTTGCTCCAGAAGTGAGTATTTTTTTGCATCATCTTGTTCACCTCAAAAATAATTTTGTTCCGTTCTGGTTTTAGCGTCACTACACAACATTTATCAATGTGGTAATTTTATTTCTGACTGAACAGTAGAATTTTGTGTGAGCAATCCAATGCCCTGTCAATACAGGTTGACGATGGTTGGAAAGAGAAGCCGTAGTTAATAATATATACTTGAGCACACTGGAAGAAAGAAGGCTTCAATGAATCTGTTGACCACTGTATGGATTAAGTAGACCAATAGACCAATTCCTAATTGCACAATGGGACTGGTGATGTCAGTGGTTACGGGTCATTTGTGATAAACACGGCTTGAAAGTTGGGGTGTAACGATTCATTTTGACATTGTATTATGAATATTTTCAGGGTTCGGATGCCAAAAAGTATGATATACACAACAACATCTTCTGCTATGTGGATGAAGTATTTGGTGACTCTGATGCTGAGCTTGATGAAGGTAAGATGCTCATTATTATTTTTCAATGATCTCTAATGACATGCACACATGTCTCATGTTGTTTGCATGCCTCTGTCACAATTAAATGGTGTTCCTTCAGAATCACAAACAGGAAAAGTTTGTTAATGATAAATTTCCTCATGAAGGAATATTTGTCCTGTATTTAACACTATAGAAGTGACCCGGTGTGTAATTTATCTTCTGTTTGTTGCTTTGACTGGCAGGTGGCAGAGATGGTGGACCTGGAGATACGGACAACAGGCGTATTGTTCGATACCCTGACAGTCACCAGCTATTTGTCAGAAATCTTCCACATGACACCGATGAGAGCGAGCTCAAAGAAATATTCATGGGTAGGTTTTTTTGCAAAACACCAGTAGTTTCACTAGTCTAAATAAAGATATGCTAATTACATAAGGTTAAAAAAAGAGGGATAAGTTGAACCAATTTTTGTGGTAAAATGATTTCCAAATCATTTGATTCATTTGCCACCACATTTTGGTACAAATAAACTGTTATTGAATTGTCCTGCATCTGTGTTCCCGCAGCATATGGAAATGTGGTGGAGCTGAGGATTAACACCAGGGATAGAAAGTTGCCCAAGTTTGCATTTGTGGTCTTTGACAACTCTGATCCTGTTCAAAATATCCTTCAGGATGAGGTAAGGGGCATTTATCAAAATGTATTATCAACTTTCATTCACATAGTGGTGGTTTGGTTCTTGATTTAATTGGATGGTGTAGTTGGGATTGGCTCACCTGGTGCATCAAATGTTTAAATCATTTCACTGACGCTGTAAACCCCAATGTTCAAAGTATTTATTTATTTTTTTTAGAACTTTTTATTTTTTTTTTTTTTTTTTACAAAACATAGAACATTATCAGACAGGATCAGTGATAAAAACAAAGAAGTAGGAAAAAGGTACAAAACATGAAAATAAAAAATAAATAGAATATCATAAAAAAGTTTAATATTTTTGGTCACTCATTTCAGAAAGTCAAACCGATATATGATCTAGACTCATGACACAGAGTGAAATATTTCAAGCCTTTAATTCTTGAAACTTTGATGATTATGGCTTACAGATAATGAAAACCCAAAATTCAGTGTCTCAGAAAATTAGAATATTGTGAAAAGGTTCAGTTTTGAAAAGTCAATATTGTCACACACGTTCCTTGTATATGAACTGTAAGTATAAATAACAAATGTGCTTCATATACCCATTTATGTTTTAATTTAGACTGTATTATTATATTATTAGCGGAGCTAGCCTAGCATAGCCACATTGCGTAAGAGCCAAGTATCATGTCGACATAGGCCTATATAGACACAAAAACACATACATAAGCCTACCTTAAAGAAAATATATGCATCCAAGCTTTTTTAAGTCCTCATCTTCTCCATTGTGTAGACGCCAGGGCTGTTAATGATCTACTCATAAATATCAGACCATTGGAGATCTGGCCATGTTGTCGGGTCGTTTTTCCATGAACCTTGAGGTGTTTGGTATGGACATGATTCCAAACCAACCAGATGTAACTTCCCTTCATATTGGTGCTTGGCCTTTAGCTCTAATCTGCTGAAATATTCATACAACATTGAGTAAAACCTTCGTGTTGTCGCGGTAAATAGTATAAATAAAGGTTGTCAAGCAAATATATACACCTCTTAAAATGGCAGCGGGCGTTGCTAAGGCAAATATCCCGGATGATGATGTCACAGCGAAAAGGTGTATAGTCTGGAAGCAGAGTGTTGGTTCGCTCAGAGCGGCAGTCAGCAGGGATCACAGCCCCCTATGTGTGTGTGCTTGTGGTGGGGAGGGGCTGATGGCAGCAGCAGCTGATCGGGACAGTATCTACAGTGATACGTACAGTCATGTCAGAATCTCTAAAACACCAGAAAAATCTCCAAAAACACAAGATAAAGTCCATACATTTGTCACTAGTCTATATTGAGAAAAAACTCGCTGAGTGTTCAGAAAATATACTAGTGAGGAAGGTTTAGTTTCAGTTTCGGTTTAAAAACGGAGCAAAGAGAGGATTCTACGAATTGCAGCTTTAACTCCTTGAACAAGCCTACATTCTGAGTGAACTCATCCTTTAGTAACTCCGTCAGTTGATCATTTAAATCATAAAAGTGGGCTGTTAATGATAAGTGCTGTAAACATACGGCCAGAGTGAGAAGGAAAATTATTGATCAGTCCTCTCTGCTGTCACTCAGCTCTGTGGACAGACAGACAGACAGACAGACAGACAGACAGACAGACAGACACAATGGTATCAAAATTTGGATACGTTCCAAGCCTAGAAGTGCCTACTTTGTAAATACCTGTAAAAATAATTTGAGGAATGGTGAACTTAGTCCTGCATTTGGGTAAAAGATTTTAAGTGTGTTCCTTCCAATAACTGATTAAAGATAATGAGACCTTTAGCTGCTCATCTCCTAAAACCATGATCTGAAATCAAAGGTGGAAAATCAGTTTTGCCCACTATGGGCATTGCTCGAGAAATAGATCCACTATCTTTAAGCATCTTTTTAACTTCTGCCCAAACCTTTATAGCATGTTTTATCCATTCATTTCCAATCTTCATTTTATGAATAAGTTTCAAGTCCACAAAAGGCAGGGCAAATAACTGCATCTCTAACTTCACCCTGTTCTATTTGAGTCCACTTTGCCTCCTTGCCTCTGCTGATCCAAGTTACAATTGCAGTAAGCTGGGCTGCCCAGTAATAAAATTTCAAATTTGGTAACACCAGACCTCCTTTATCTCTCTACAGCCCATACTATTCCGAGGTGAGATGCATCTGCATGTGGTGGAGAAGAAGACATGGGCAGTCCGTGAACGTGAACGGAAAATGAGGCTCAACAATCGGGGACCCAGAGGTTCACAAGGCATCGTGGAAAGCGGAATGATGCGTGAGCACGACGGTAGGGGAAACAGGAAAACCCCACCTGAGTTTTGTTAATAAAGATAAATATTCCTCATCTGAAGGAATATTTGTCCTGTATTTAACACTATAGAAGTGACCCGGTGTGTAATTTATCTTCTGTTTGTTGCTTTGACTGGCAGGTGGCAGAGATGGTGGACCTGGAGATACGGACAACAGGCGTATTGTTCGATACCCTGACAGTCACCAGCTATTTGTCAGAAATCTTCCACATGACACCGATGAGAGCGAGCTCAAAGAAATATTCATGGGTAGGTTTTTTTGCAAAACACCAGTAGTTTCACTAGTCTAAATAAAGATATGCTAATTACATAAGGTTAAAAAAAGAGGGATAAGTTGAACCGATTTTTGTGGTAAAATGATTTCCAAATCATTTGATTCATTTGCCACCACATTTTGGTACAAATAAACTGTTATTGAATTGTCCTGCATCTGTGTTCCCGCAGCATATGGAAATGTGGTGGAGCTGAGGATTAACACCAGGGGTAGAAAGTTGCCCAAGTTTGCATTTGTGGTCTTTGACAACTCTGATCCTGTTCAAAATATCCTTCAGGATGAGGTAAGGGGCATTTATCAAAAGTATTATCAACTTTCATTCACATAGTGGTGGTTTGGTTCTTGATTTAATTGGATGGTGTAGTTGGGATTGCTCACCTGGTGCATCAAATGTTTAAATCATTTCACTGACGCTGTAAACCCCAATGTTCAAAGTATTTATTTATTTTTTTTTTAGAACTTTTTATTTAGATTTTTTTTTTTTTTTTTTCACAAAACATAGAACATTATCAGACAGGATCAGTGATAAAAACCAAGAAGTAGGAAAAAGGTACAAAACATGAAAATGAAAAATAAATAGAATATCATAAAAAAGTTTCATATTTTTGGTCACTCATTTCAGAAAGTCAAACCGATATATGATCTAGACTCATGACACAGAGTGAAATATTTCAAGCCTTTAATTCATGAAACTTTGATGATTATGGCTTAAAGATAATGAAAACCCAAAATTCAGTGTTTCAGAAAATTAGAATATTGTGAAAAGGTTCAGTTTTGAAAAGTCAATATTGTCACACACGTTCCTTGTATATGAACTGTAAGTATATTAAATAAACAAATGTGCTTCATATACCCATTTATGTTTTAAATTAGACTGTAATATTATTATTATATTATTAGCAGAGCTAGCCTAGCATAGCCACATTGCGTAATGAGCCAAGTATCATGTCGACATAGGCCTATATAGACACAAAAACACATACATAAGCCTACCTTAAAGAAAATATATGCATCCAAGCTTTTTTAAGTCCTCATCTTCTCCATTGTGTAGACGCCAGGGCTGTTAATGATCTACTCATAAATATCAGACCATTGGAGATCTGGTCATGTTGTCGGGTCGTTTTTCCATGAACCTTGAGGTGTTTGGTATGGACATGATTCCAAACCAACCAGATGTAACTTCCCTTCATATTGGTGCTTGGCCTTTAGCTCTAATCTGCTGAATATTCATACAACATTGAGTAAAACCTTCGTGTT